>NC_055974.1:3248437-3263437 GCF_018492685.1 Alosa sapidissima | reverse complement strand
AGGGGAGAACTGCCACTCTCGGAAAACTTCCGGTTTCTTTTTTTTTTTTTTAAGTATATTTTTTTGGGCTTTTTATGCCTTTAATTCGATAGGACAGTGGAGAATGACAGGAAGCGAGTGGGAGAGAGAGTCGGGGCGGGATCCGGAAAGGATCACGGGGTTCCACATGAGGGCGCTCGTCCACAAGTTCAGAATGCATGGAGGTCTATTCGCCTTATTCACCCGGCTGCGATAACGAGGCTGAGGGGTACACTTGCCATTACACCTCAGTCCAGCAGATGGTGGTGTTAATGCACTCCGTTTGCAAACTGCTGAAAAAAGCTCACTGATTAAAGAAGAAGGGTTCACTGGCCTGTTCTTCTTCTTCAGTGAATTGTTTTTTAGCAGTTTGCAAACGGAGTGCATTACCACCACCATCTGCTGGACTGAGGTGTAATGACAATTGTACCCCTCAGACTCGTAATGGCCACCGGGTGAATAAGGCGAATGGAGCTGTAGCCCTCAAAATCCACTTTTGAGGTTATAAATTTTTTTCAAGTAATTTGAATATTGTATTCGAAAAATACACTTGGTTGAGTATTATATTTTTTAAAGTCACTTAATTGTTCTAAAAAGCCTTTCAAACGTGTCAATGACGTCATTCATTAGCACAATGCTAGCATGTTATGGGCAACAACGACCCAACCTGTAAGAAATCAGAAGGACATAAGTACTCGTTCATTTAACTTTTGACCTATAACCCATGTTGAAGTTATACAAACTACAATCAAATCTGAGATTTGTCAACGACAATCAGGTGAAAGAGACAAATTTAGCCGTCTAGCTCCATTGACTCCCATTCATTCTGCACTCATGGCGATCGCCCCCAGTGGAACTCTGGTGGAACTGCAATGGCACTTAATACGGAGTGGCCAGGCTCTCCGTAGACAGGCTCTGGCAGATCTGACTTGATGTGATGCATGCTGGGTTGAACACAATGCATACTGGGATGGACGCAATGCTTACTGGTTAGAAATTTTATCAGACTTCTGTCAGCCGGGGAGGGACTTACCACCGTGACACCATGTCACATGACCTTAAAATATCGCGGGAGTCTTAGCCTGCAGACAGATCTCGCAGTTGCCTTCCACGAGCTGCACGAGCTGAAACACGCCCTCATGACGTCAGTTCAAAGATGTGATAGGGCCATTTTGGAGGAATCTCCTCATAACGATTTTGACGGGAGTGTCATATGCTGCTTCCTTATGTTGGAATATGCGAAAATGAACAGAAATCGAAGGAATACCTTCTTATATGTGATTTCTGCAACAATGGTAGGCTAGCCTACTGAAAACGTTTGGATATTCTGTTATTTTCGGCTGTTGGCTAAATAGATAGACACACATATAGGGGAAACACTTGATATTGAATGTATGTGCTACAATGCAGGCCTGTTAACTGTATGACAACAGTGGTTTATTTAAACTACATCATAAGAATTTATTTCGTCAGTCAGAATAAGAATGAAAGTTTTGCTGTATTTATTGCCAACAAAATTCCGCGATATCTCCCGCGAGTCACATCAGGCAGACTGTAGCCTGCCTGTCCGGGATGAGCTGCCCTCTGTTGTAGCTCCTCCCGGCTAGCCTCTGAAGATCACGTTTACGTAGAAAGCCAGACAAAGTCAGACTCAGTCGATCTCAAACAAGCCTATTGACAAAGATGGCGGAGTATTTTACTGCCTAGTGACTATGGCGAAAATCTTAATGTGATTAAAAACTTTCTTGACGAATATTGGTACTTGTATCAACAAGGATTGTGGTTTATACATCACACAAACTTAGTCAGGGCCAATACACTATCAAATAGACCACTGTATTATGTTCTGACATTGTATGTCATTACATAATGCAGCTAACATTAGCCTACATGCTGCAACACAGGTATGAAATATATTATGTTTTAGTCAGTGTCCAAAGGGGTGAAAGCCACTTTAAATCGGGTCACATTATTGACTGTTGTGTGTCCAAGAGTCAGCTTGTGGGTTTTGTAAAGGCCAGCATAAGGGACAAGACCTACAAAGTTGTGGTGAGTTAAGCAGGGAGGTTGGTAACGTTAATGCTGCTAGTTAACATTAGCTAGACTACTGTAGCCTTCATACTGTATGATTCATATCAATCATTAACCTAGGAATACTTCTTTGTGCATTTAATGAACATTTTGTGTAATATTTCACGGCAAATTAATGAACTGAATAAACTGTGGTCCAATAGGGTGACCAGACGTCCCGAAAAATTCGGGACAGTCCCGATATCCAAGCAGTTGTCCTGAATCCCGAATTCTGCCCTAATTGTCCCGAAAATTATACTCAATCAGAATACTGAGTAGTTATTTTCTGATAAACATTAAAAACTGTCCGTAAAGAGGTTGAGTCGACTGCATGCAGCCCCCGACGGCAGCTAAGTGTCTGGATGCAGCCCGGCTACTGTTTCTTTTTGACGTTCTATAATTAGGTGCGAATATGCACTGATTTCGCGAAGCCGAGGACATTGAATGTGCAGGCAGCGCAGCAGGCAGAGCCAGCGTGTTTGCAAAAAAAAATACGTCGGAAGTTCGGCCTAATGTCCATGTCGTTTTAACATAATCTACTTAATCTAACAATTATTTTGTATTCTTACTTAATGACCCATAATTTTGGAAAGGCTTGTTATTAGCATTAGGCTATTATCCTTATTCTGAAAGGTCTGATTTGCACTGTTACGCAGTCATTGGTTTTTTTTTTGGTTATTTTTCCCACAATGACATTTTGAGTTCATGATTTCTCTGTTGTATTTTGAGGCAGACTTGATGTTGAATAAAAATGTGTTTTGGTACAGGTTTGAAAATTCGCTGTAAGCCTACCACCAAGAGCAGACCATGCACCGGTCCATGCATCAGCCCGACTGAGCAGTGATGACAGCATAGGATGACAGGTAGCACTGCACCATGTTGCTAACGTTAACCGCTTTCACACACACACAACATAAAATACACGATGATAAATATAAAATTCAATATCAAAACACTATTATTTACACGATTACTCCTGAAATAACTATTATCTGCACATTCACTATATAAAAATCACTGTTTGGAGGAAAGGGTTTGCGTGCTGTCGCCGGTTGGAAATGGTTTAAATGGCAAAATAAATCACGCCGATTTTGCCTATATTATTCAGTGAGGTGCGGTGGTTTATGGGATGAGTAGTTCCTTCGCTCGGAAATGAAAATATGTACACAGTCTTGTACCTTTTTTTTTTATTGACTTTTTTTGGATTTTCTCTTCGTTTTTTCACTTGAAATGATATGTTGTATGCTTATGAGTTATGCCGTAGCTGGTTAGCCTAAGACATGCTGTAAAACTCCTTAGATAAGGATTTTTCCAAACGTTAATGGGACAAATGAATGGGAATCTTACATCCGGCACCTAACCGCATTTTGGCTGTGGGCGGGACTGTGCAGCTCTATGGGTTCTTATGCATATTAGGCTAGCTTTTGCCAATGAAAATGAATGCAACATAAAAAAAAAACAGTAGGCTACTGCTCCTAACTGAAGAAACGTTTACGTTACTGTAAGGAAATTATTATTATCCAGGGTTCTCAAGTTTTGAGCTCAGCTTGGAGTGAGATTTGGGGGTGGGGGTGGGGTGGGGGTGGGGTGGGGGGGCACTCACTCACTAATTAAAAAAAAAATTGGAAAGAAGCATTAACCTTTTAAGACCTTGAATTTGTCATTTGCCTCTTATGTCAGCCTTATCAAGAGAAACCATTTGTGTTTTTATGTCACCAGGAAGCATGTCAGTAGAATTTTTTTTTCATATTTACGTGGGATAGATTGGAATCTTGGATTGGAATAATCGTGGATTGGAATAATCGTGACGCTGGGATATTCTGTGGCTTACCAATTTACGAGATGTATAGCCTATGTACTGAGTGAGACAAATATTTTATTTATTAGGCTAATTGCTTTATTCACTATACCATTGGACTAAGCATGTGAATGCCGAGACCATTTTTTTTTTATAAGGACAGCAAGTTCATTATCTTGGGTTGCTATTTATGCACATTATGGTGGTTGGCAGGTCATTGTCTGCAGCAGTCCTGTATCTTTATAAAAAAAAATGTATGTGTAGCATACTCGCTCAAATTGATAACAATCGTTAATAATAAGCCAATTTTTATTCATTGTTGACATGGTCCATGGAGGCTCAGACGGGTGTCTCGGGACCTGATGAACACGGCGCTAAAAAGCTCAGACGAGTGCGAATGACGAGCCCCTAACTGGGCAACTCTGTTACCAAAATCTAGCCCCAGTTTCCGACCTCTGACTCACACAAGTGACGTGAATGACGCGGAATGATGATGTTTTCACTCGGAGAAAGGTTTTTCCGAAGCCCATGAACGCTAGGAGAGGTCAGGGCTCGTCATCACTTTAGTCGTCACGTTGTAGTTCGTTTGTAGTCTATGTGGCCTTTCGTGTCCAACAGTTTTAATGTGAACTTGGGAATTTGCCGTTTTTGTCACTTGAAAGCTGCATATCTTTCTTTCACGAGTGTCTTACACAATATTTTAAGCAAATACAGTTGTTTGTTTAGGATTAGTGAGTGTATGTTTTAACCTTTGTTGTGGCATCCGTGTTTGTCACACATTCCGACAGCAAAGCACATGAACACTTGCTTTCGGAAAAACAAAGTAGCCATGGGGGCGGTCCTTGTCATTCCGAAGTGCCCTGAATGCACCATAAATGCCCAAGAAACGTCACATCATAAAAGTTGTAGGCCTATAACGCAAAAACGTAATGACAGCTTGTTCGTGGTGGTGTAGTGCTGCCTAATTGAAATGGGATAGGGTTATCTTATATTCGGCTATTACGTGTGGCACATTTATTGGGCTTTTAGCCTCTTTTAATTTATTTGATGAGGAACTGATAAAGACTGAGCAGCAGAAAAGTCATAGTCGATACATAAATCCTTTATTATTATAATTAGGCTATTGATAGCCTACTATTGCTTTACTACTATTACTGTTATTATTATTATTATTCGGATGAGGCAAAGGAATGTAAATCTGAGTCTGAAATGTTGGCTACAAACAGTCTATACTGCTGTAACTGCACTGCTGTTATTAATTGTTAACATCCGGGAACTATTTGATTCTTCCATTAGCTGCCATTGTTGGAAAAAAATGGAACATTGGCGTCAATGGAGTTGTCGCAACTCTACCTTTATATGGCTCTGTCCAGAGCTATAAGGCTCTGGTGTTGTCATAATTGGTGGCAATGGCAATGGTTATTCTCCTATTCAGCTTAACAGGGAAGCTACACCAGGCGTGTAACTGAAGTGTTCCGTTCACGTTGCCTCTGTTGCAACAATTAGCTTCCACTATAATCAATGGAAGTAGCTACACCAGACATAATAGTGGCGTGTACATTTAAAAAAAAAATAGACCAGTCTTGCGTAAAATGGATTTTACGCGTCGCGAACGGAACGCTTCAGTTACGCGACCAGTGTAGAACCCTGTAAGAGTTCTTCTCAGAAATCTGTTTATATTATATAAAGGTAAACAGAAAAGCTTATGAATTTTAATGTATGTTTTATACATGTTTATATATTATTTGTGTGTATTTGATCCTTTACTCTTTATGAAGTGTGTAGTCAAACTAACTTCAGTTCAACCTTTGTGAGTCCTCATGTCTGACTCAAAAACCCTCTCCATGTCTCACTTTCAGCCTTGAGTCTTTCCGTCTGACCTTTGCACCCGCTTTACCTTCAGGCATTGACCTGCCTGCCCTAACTTGGCCCTCAGTCTTGGCTCTCCTCACATGTACCTTTCACCCTCTCCCCTTTTGGCTTTCAACTTTTCAGCTCTCTCTCCTGGCACCTTTTTATACCTTTTCACTGTCGGTGTTTTTACCACTAACTCACCTCCACCTCATATCCCTGTCATATCCAACACTTATGTCTAGTGGTACTCTTTGCAACCCTATGCTGTAACTCTCTGCTGTAAATACTCAGATCAGAATGATTCTTATGCTATCCCCTCCCCTTTCTCCCCATTATGTACTATACTTACATACTCACCTCTTGGTTTACAAATGCACACATTGTGTTCTATTGAAACAGTGGTGGGGCTATCATTGGATAAACAGTTTGGTATCCACTTATCCTCATGTCTAAAGGTCATGATATACATTAAAACTTTTGCATGTTGTTGGGGCTCTAGGCAACAACTTTTATCTGGAGCTTTTAATCACCAGTAAGCAATTTTTCCTAATTATCCCATCCAAACACAAGGACCTTGTGGCCACATTGCTCAAAAGGTTGCCTCATGTATCACCACCTTGCCCTTTAAGGTACATGGGGCAACTTTTAGAGCAATTTTGCTGGGCATAACTGGTTCCATGTCTTCTGCTTGGATGATTATCATTTATGAAAAGTTGCCTTCTAATGACTTAAGTTCTCCAAAAAAGGTTGCCCTGTAATGTAGGGCCTATATCAATGGGAATGTGCCAAATCAACAGTACTCAGGAGCACTGCCCAGCAATATTCTGGAAAAAGTTGCCCCATGTATAATCTCCTGAACATTCACTTTTGCATTAACCCTCTCACCCCCTGACCTCTCCACCCCACACACCAGTTGACAACCATCACCCCCTTCACGTCCGACCCCTCTCACCTGCTGGCTTCATGTAGTAGGCCTCGATGTCCGCCATGTCGGTGTGAAGCGCACAGTCCAGGTATCCGAGGATGACCTTGCGGCTGTAGTAGTAGCGCGCCCCCATCAGGAGGAACGGGGTGCAGCAGGTCAGCGCGAGAGAATCGGTCACCATGTAGCACATGACTGAGGAGACAAGGGAGAGAAGTGAGCGATACCTGTCAGGAAAGAGAAACCATACCTTTATTTCGGGGAGGGAAGAGCATTGTCCACACAACACAGTATGTTATCTATATATTATAATAATGTTATTTCCTTCTTCCTCTACACTTAGGAACTTTTAGGGGCAAACACTTACTAGTTGTATTTAAACCTGTAAGGACATTTCATGAGGTGGGGAAAAGAAAACATAATTAGAGAACAAGACACATATGGCAGTTTATTTGAGGACAAACGCTGTGTTTAGCCTACAACACAGGAGCTGATGAAGTTTGGAGCGTGAGACAGCAGTGCAGCCTGCAGGGATGGGATTCCATTACTGCCTGCATGAGCCGTTTTCACTCTTTTTAAACACACGGGGGCGCGTCAGAGCGCAAGGGAACATGCATTGCTTGGGTTACCATGGCATGCAATGTTCGCACTCCGCTGCACCACGATGTGGCATGTGCATTGTAAACACAGCCCATAAAATCACTCACCATTCTCAGCGACATCAACCTCACGACTGTAGTTTGCCAGCGTTTTAAAAGCGTTTAGTTAATCTTTGATGATACATGCCTGGCAGTTGCTGAAGGACTGTGCGACGTGTCTGGATAACTCGCTGGAGGCGTCATGATGGTTAAAGTTACCGGTACCTAGGTTTTTAAAATTATGTTGCGATATTAAATTAATAGGTCGATAAAGATCTGCTGTTTGGTGATTCCAACCAGGATAATGTAGCGCATTATGTACCGACTGACCCTTCGTGGGCGTTAATTGAGCGCCTAGTGTGCAGGATATGAGGAGGGGGGTATCTACTCAAACAAAGCCGGGGTGCATGAACTGGTCTTCACTCGGTTTCAAAAACTATATGGATCTGTTTTCCAGTGTGCAGCAGTCTCTATTATCAGTTTTTGTCTATCGCTTTTCTGAGAGTGAAAGACACGTATAAGAGAGAGGGAGGAATTTCATTTTTCGAGGCATACGCACACTCATGGGGAGGGAGCACGTTTCAACCCCCTCTCCCCACACACACACACACACACACACACACACTAATATTCATTCATTCAAGCATGAGTCAAGACGGTAGTCTACGCAGGCATTTACCGGCACAGCCAAGCACACACGCACACTGACGGCCTACCGGCAAAATCTGTCTGCACGGGAGTAGGCTATGATGTTGGCATCATCGATGGGTCTAACCCCACAATGCAACTATGACAATTCAGTCAGTCATCCGAACCGGTTGCTCGTCTGTGCGAACCGCCTAAATGGATGCAGATGTTGCGACAAAAAAAAAAACCCGAATCCATTGGCTTTACGCCTTATTGCTATATTTTAATGACACTATATCGGAATGATAAGGCACATCTGTTTCCACTACAAACTGACCAGCACCAGTCAGGTGCAGTCTGACTTACGAGTGAGCATCGCGTAGAGAAACTGGGTTTGATTCTGGTGCCGTAGCCCTCGGAAGGCCGTATTCGGGATCCGCTCCATGATACCCTCGCAGAAGATGCGCCTCACTTCGCCGTGGTCGGCACGCTCGAACTCCCGAATGAACACTGCATCTCCCCGCGGCTCCTTGCTCTCCAGTGCGCTGGTAGCCGGCGCGGGCGTGGAAGTCCACATTTGTGAGGAGGAAACAATGATTGAATCTTTTTTGGTCCCGGGTATGGCATCATGCTCATCCGCTACTATTTTAGTCTCGCAAACCATTTTAGGAGACGAACAATGCATGCAAATGGCCTCAAATAAACTGGGTAAGCGAGAAATAAAATAAACAAAAGGGTGATGGATGATGCTTTTTTGTTGTTATGGAAAGGGGGGAAAGGGCAGATGCTCTGCTGCAACCCTGAGCTCTGCTCGCGACCAAGACTTGTTGGTGAAATTTAAACCGTATATAAATGTGCGGTGCGGGCCGCATTCAGATTCTGGGGTTGGGCTCGATGCTGCAATCTACAGATTGGCCAGTGCTCCACACCACGTGACCGCGAAAGGCGGAGAGGCGCCCACAGAGAAACACCCTGACGTCTCTCTTTTTACCCCCCTCTGTGCCTTTCTCTTTCACATAAGCTATGCCGTTTTTTTCTCTTTTAAAAAAATCGCTCCGCTGTATAGTCAGCCGGCGAAATTCCACACATGTGTGCGTTGGGGGAGGTGTGGCAGCAAGGCGCATGGCGCACAGTGGCTCATGATGGTAGTGTTGCGGTGTCTGTGTGGGGAGGGGAATTGGGCTAGACTGTGTACCGGTACCGCTCGTCTCATGTCTGACTGGCTCTCAGGCTTATCTGGCTTCTAATTTGCCCGTGACCTATTCGCAAGCGGTTGATTTGAGGACGGCGTACGGGGCAGAGGAAGCCCCGAGCGGGAATGTCGCGTGTTCACTGATTACAGGATGTCCGGCGCGATAATCTCTCATTGGGGTGACGGGGCTTGGGCTGGGCGAATTGTTGCCTCGAGTGACAGCTTTGCTGCAGTGCAGTCAGTGCCGGGTGAGCCGGCAGGGGTGTTCTCTCACCTAGCCCGCCCTTTCTCTCTATCACTCCCCATCTCTCGCACGCTTCCTCTCTCTATCCCACTCTCTCTATCCTACAACGATGTGTGGGTCCGCCGCTAACCTACTCTCAACACGCCCAATTATGACGAGTTGTGATGCTTGAGCGCTGATGACCGGGTCCCATTCCGAGAGCCAGATGACGAGACTGCAGCGAGCCATCGGCACCTGTCAGTATCCCCACCCCATAGGCTGGTGCGCACAACAATGGCTAGTCTGTTTGAAGTTTGTCTCAGAAGTGTCCTGGAGGGTTTGGCCGATCAGCTTACTAACATAGGCTAGTTTACATATGTGACTATGCCTAATATTGAAATGGCATTATGCAATTTAGGATGCTGCATTGCGTGCAATACATGGGTGCATTTTTAGCCAAGGCCATGTGTTGATTTAACGCCGGCGCATTGTACCAGACTAGTTTAGACTGGATCTACTCTCGTCCCCTCCCCCTCGCGAAGGAAGAAGAGAGAAAAAAAACGTCGACCTGATCGCCCATTTAAAGGAAACCGGAGAACCCTCCACCGCCCCGCAACAGATCGCCCCTGTCCTCCCAAGCAAAGACTTTGCTTCATGCGTGCGTGCGCACTTTATACGCGCGACATCACCTGAGAGCATGTGGTCATTTCTCAACATCAGCACCTGCACCAGGATGGAGCGCCACTGACTCGCGCGCACCCTGACAAGAACCGCCCAGCATATAGTATCATACGGTAGTTCAGTTCAGTTTAAAAGAGAGAGTATATTCTGTTTTAAAGAAGTATAATATAGCCTATTATCGAGATGTCTGCACGTTTTATGTTGTCGTAATCTGATCCAGTTGCGGTTTTCAACAACTACTTCCGTGCTGGCCAGATTACTTGAAAAAGCTGTTTATACGAAATCTAATGCCATGCCTTTTTACGCTAGGGCTTTCATGCAGAAAACTTCTGTGAGATGCGTTTTGATGATGAATTGACGCCTGTTTGGAGGTTTCTGCAGTGCTAAAGGTGCAGGAAGCATCGCAGCATTCTGCCAACCAAATGTTTAGTTGTGTGCGTGTGCATCTGTGTGAGCAACTGTAGACCTCATCCTCATAACTGCAGGTCAGAAACTTTGTGTTGTATTGTAGTATCAAGGATTACAACCATTTTACAGCGTTATTGATGTATTTGAAATGCGTAGCAAGGGGGGGGGGGGGGGGGGGGGGGTAGCCACTCCCCAGATTTTTTTTCTGCCATTTATTCATGGTGCTGTTACTTGTAGGGCTTCAACAGATTAAACCTCCATCAGCACATTTATCAATTGAAGGAGTTAATGTCAGTGTGTCTTTTCTGCTTGATTAATTATTATATTCTTATAACTATTCTTCCTGTATGCATTATTCTATGATATATCGTAGTTGGAACATACACAAACCCACATAGACATTTCACCCCAGAGCATCACACTCCCTTTACAATGCTTGACATATGGAATCAATCACTCCTCCAGCATTTGGTCATCTTACAAATATTCTTCCTTGTTCCTAACAGTTTCTTTAAGTCTTTCTCTGTCAACTGTTTGAGTTATTTTGTCTTTCTTCTGCAAATCTGTCTAAGGCCAGCATCTCCTCAGTTGACACCGACACTGGTGTTTTGCAGGTACTATTTGACACAGCTGCCAGTTTAAGGCCTGTAAGACGTCTTTTTCTCCAACTAGACACTCAAATGTCTGTGTCCTCTTGCTCAGTTGTACTGGGGCCTCTCTCTCTCCTCTTACCCCCCTTGCTCCTATTCTGGTAAAGCCAGTTTGAGCTCTACTGTGAAAGACATAACACGCAGCATTGTATGAGATCCTGAGTTTCTTGGCCATTTCTCACATGGAATAGCTTTCATTTCTCAGGACATGAATAGATTTACATGTTTCAGAAGAAAGTTAATTGTTTCTGGCCATTTTGTGTCATAAAATCGAACGACAATAGCTGATGCTCTAGATACTCAACTCACCTAAACAAGGCTAATTGTATTGCTTCTTAAATCCTGGCAACAGTTTTCAGCCGTGCTAATAAAATTGAAAAATATCTTTGTACTGATCAGTTAGCCTTTTTAAAATGCTAAACTTGAATTGGCAAACACAACATGCCATTGGGACACAAGACACATTTATGTTGATATTGCATTCAAAATCAACCATTTCCTGCTAAAAACATTTACAACCGTAACAACCGTACACTGTATTTCTGATTGATTTGGTGTTATTGCAATGGCCAAAAATGGTCTAAAAAAGGACATTTCTGAGTGACCTCAAACTTTTGAACAGTAGTGTAAATAAAATAAAAAGCCCTGTATTTTGTCAGTTAGTACATGCATGTTAAGCTCTCTGGGTGCCCTAGTTCCTCACAGTTATCTCATCTTTGACCTGTGGGTTCCTCAGCAGCAGGGTGGCCTCAAAGGTCAGGCGTCGTCACCCTCGAACTTAGCCATGTTGGGTCATGTTGGGTCTGTTGGGTCATGTTGGGTGAAGCTGACCTGAGAGATTATATGTTTTTATGATATGGTGTACCTTCCCAGAACATTCCAAGAATGAGGAGGAATTGCTGTTAAGCAATGTTTAAACCTGTTCCAAAAGGGTTTTTTTTGATGGGAATATCAAATGTTTTGAACATTGTTTCAGCAGGCATAACAAGAAATGGGTTAAAAGAAAAATCAATTGATGCATGCAGCTTAAATAAAAATATAAATATTCATGTAAATGTAAAACCATTGTAAAATTGCAAGGTCAAGCAAACAAAAGCTTTGAAGCTTAGAGGTAAGTATCGGAAAAGTTTGGCTATTCTTATCACCCTTACCCTCTTGTCAGTTCAAGTTGATTACAAAAAAAAATAGAATGTTGTTGAGATTTCTCCTTTAAGGTTAATAGTCATGCTTGTCTGCTCTTCCATGCCTTTGTAACATGCCATTTATGCTGGTTAGCACATGTTTAGGCTGCTAAAATGACTGTTAACAGTGCCAATATTTCTCTCTTGAGGGGTGAAAAGAAACTAGTCTATTTTAATTTATTCAGTTACTGTACATGTACCTTATTGTTTGTTTTCCATAGCTATGTTGCCCAGCACATTTGATATGCTGTGTTCAATTCTTAAATCCTCTTGCACATGGGTGCTGGCGCTTTCTATCATTTTCTGCAGGCCAGCTGTAGTGTGCTCAGGTGTGTGTATTGACCAGAGGTATGTGTGTGATGGGACAGCACAGTCTCAGCTTCAAGGCCACTTTACCTGGATCCATCTCTGTGATGACTAGACTGCTGCATTCTACAGGGCCTCTTGTATGATGGAGAGAAAGACTGTTCTGGTGGTACTGACAAGGGTGGCTGTGGTGAGTCCTCCAGTCCACTGAAAGGTACCAACACTTTAGCTAACATTGGTGACCATATCAATTATCGCCAGTTATCTGCCATCTAGTCTGGAATAGTTATGATGGCTTTGGCTCACTGATGGTGCATGTTTGTCAAACAGACCCAATGCATTTAATTGCAGATTCACAGCAATATATTACATGTCTCTCTCTCTCTCTGTCTCTCTGTTTGTGGGTGTGGTGTGTGGGTGTGTGTGCTTGGACTGACAGGATTTCTGTGAAGACCTTTGATGCCATCAGCAGAGCAGAGCAGGTTGTATCATTTGCAAAGAGAGAGAGTGTGTGTGTGTGTGTGAACCACTGTTTTGAATTGGCAGATTTAATAGAAAAGACTAATCTGTTGTAATATGTTTTCAGTACTCTAGAAATCTATCTTTTTTACACATATACATACTTCTTTACACATCAGATACATCTGAAATACGACAAATACTGATAATATGATGTGATACTGATATAGTTAACAATGTCCCAGAATTGTAATCACTTAAATAGTGTTGAAAGAATGCTTCCCTAAGTATAAAGCTATGATAATTAGGAAGAGAAATCTAACAATGAACAAACAGAAAGAGAAATTTGTGTGAGAGATAATGTGTTTGTGTTTGTGTGTGTGTGTGTGTGTCCCTCTCTCTCTGTGTGTGTATGTGTGTGGCAAAGGTATGCAGAAGCATAGAGGTCATTTCCAGCTCAGTTCCTGCTGACATGATCACTCACTATTGAGCTGTTGGTGATGCAAGTATTCTTATGTGTGTATGTGTGTGTGTGTATGTGTAGTAATGTGAGTGTCCGAGCGGATGAAAAGACTCAGGCATTGAAACTAAAGTTGGAGTAATTCCTCTTATTTTTATTTGTAAGCTACCGGCAGGTTTAGGAGACAAAACAATACAAATAAAGAATAAACAAAAACACTGATAAAAGACAGAAAACAAACATGGGAAAATGGCCACCATGACTAGGCCCTGCAGAATAACAATCTCGACACCTACGACCTCTCATGACAAAGGCGAACCTTGAATGAAGCGTTCGACAACATTTTCTAACATTATTATGGTCACAACCAAAACACACAATTGATCACAAATCAGTCATCACATTGACACGATCTTAGAACCCCTACACTGCATAAGCGCATCACACTACTTCCTAACTTTAATGTGAAGACAAGACATCAACAATGCGTTGCAATCCCAAAATAACACAAAGAAAAATCGTCCCAAACACCCCTGCCTAAATGAGCACTTCCCTTACGGGTGCCCATCCCGACCATTTAAATGAGGCCCACCTCCTACACCCCGGAAGACTGGCATGCAACAGGTAAGGTAAACATTCATTTGCAAATTACAAAGTCCAACATACAAACACAGTTGAAGCGATCCCACTAAGATGTAAAATGTGCACACAAGAAATCCTCCAACTGCCCTGACGTTATGCTTCACACAACTAACCATTTACTGTAGCGCTCCTTTTGGACACGGCATGCTCAATGTTCCAACGTTAATTCACAATACATTGCCATTTTCAACATATGCATTTTAGAAACATGTCATTTAATCACCCAGTACCAAATGTCCCGTTTATAACATGTCAATTAATCACCCAGTCCATATCTCTACCAAATGTCCCGTTTATAAAATAAACTCAGGTCCCATTGTTCCTAAACTGGCGGGAATGTGCCCGCCAAAGTGACAGACACGGTGCGCTCTGTCACAACGTTGGTGTGTGTGTTTGTATGTAGGCTATGTGTGTGAGGAGCATAGGTCATAGATCAGTAGAGTAGTGTTGCCTGCATCTTGTCCTCAGTTTTTGTCCTCAGATGCCTGTTGGTGTGTGTGTGTGTGTGTGTGTGTGTGTGAGCGTGTTGACAGGCGGGTCACAGTGAAATATTCTGGCTGAAGATTAATGTTTTGTTAAAAAAATAAATCCTCCACCATCTTTACACAAATCATGTGTCTGTAATATATACAATTCACAGTTTATATAAAGAACAAAAAAAACTGGCCAAATACGGCATAGCCACCTCTCTCTCTCTTTCTCTCTCTCCTTCTCTCTCTCTTTCTCTCTCTCTCCCGCTGCCCCCTCTCTCTCTTTCTCATTGCATGCATGTGTTGTGATTGTGTGTGTGAGGGTGATTAAGACAACGTGGCAGTAAACTAATAGTGCTGACATGACAACATCTGTATATCATTCTGTTGAAATGATATAC
>NC_055974.1:3068437-3243437 GCF_018492685.1 Alosa sapidissima | reverse complement strand
AAACTATGAAAAACTGTGATAAAACTTGTGACATAATACCATTTACAATCTCTGTTGCTAATGCCTTTGGTTTGAAATGACTCAACATAGGCTAGTTTACATTTATAATGATAAGAAGAAGGGATGCAATGGAATGAAAACAGTTAGTCACACTCTTCTGTGTTGTGTTAAAGCCCGTTCAACATCGCGTGTGTGAAGGGGGGGGGGGGGGGGGGTTGGTTGTATAACGGGTGCGTTTAAGCACCAGTGTCTGCACAAACTTGCTGTCGCTGCAGCGCGGTGCTGCGCTGCGCTGAGAAGCCGTGGAGATACTGCATCACTGCGACACTCTGGCCGCTGCCCTGTCTGCGAGCTCCCCCTTGAGGCTGATTAGAGAGGTGCGATCTCTTCGAGATGTACTTGCACAATCAAGATCAGCGTCACGTGTTATAAATAAAGACCAGACGGTAGACCGATGGATTAACTGTTGCTAGCAGTACATACCGTCAGCAGTTTAAATTGGAGAACTGGATTTCAATATTAGATGTGGCAAAAATGTCAAGAGAATGATGATTGAAGGACTAGTGCATAGGCCGCTCGATCAACTCTTTTTTGAGAGAGTGAGTCATGGTGATGGTGCAAATAAGTAACTGCAACAGTGCAAGAATAAAGTCTAGAGACCAGCATAAAATAAATATGGACATATAAGAGAATAATGTAGACAAGTAATATAAAAACTATCAGTGCAAGAATAGGTTGAAGTAATGGGTTACAGCCATTGGTCAAGTATTAAGTACGGCCACAATCCAGGCGAGGATTGGGAGGGAGGGAAGGGATATGCATATGAGCTATGTAAACAGTGTAGCAGTAAAACAGTAAGCTAGTGGACAGTACGTACACAAACATGGAGAAGGTGAAGATGCAGACAGACTATGCAGAGAAGTCTATCTCTCCTCTACCCTTAAGTGAAGCATTGAACAGTTCAATGGCCCTGGGGACAAATGACTTCCTCAGTCTGTCAGTTGTGCATGACAGTGAGCGAAGTCTCCAACTGATCAAGCTCTTCTGCTTTGTAATAGTGCTGTGGAGTGGATGACATTCTCAGGAAGTACAGCCTGCTCTGCCCTTTCTTGCAGAGTGCTGACCAGTCCAGTTTATTGTCCAGGTGTAAGCCCAGATACTTGTACGTAGGTAGGTGTAGGTGTTTACCACCTCCACGTTGACCCCATCAATGGAGACTGGTAGCAGAGCGGGCTCGTGGACTCGACTCTGGGTGAGTAGAAGACTCCTGCTCCCATTGGGTGTAAGAAGAAGCCTAGCCTGCATCACCAGAACCGACTTGAGCTCAGAGCAATAACTGGGCTATATGTAAAAACTGAACTCACATTTAAAACATCAAATTGGTTCAGCATTGAATTTTAATCAAGTCAAGTCAAGTCACTTTTATTTATATAGCACGTTTAAATACAACAGGAGTTGACCCAAAGTGCTTTACATGGCAAAAGAGAGGTTGGGCAAGATAGTTAATACATAGAAAGGGGCCAGGAATACACAGGTCTGATCAGGCGCGTAGCAAGCGTGGGGGATGTGGGTATTATAACGTACACACTTTTGCTGGAACACGATTCTATCCCCCACACTTTTTGTCAGATTAAAATGAAAGTAAAATATGGAAATAAGCGCTGCCGTAAAGAGTTGGAACCGTATCTACCATAACGCACACACAGAGAGACACAAATAGGTCTGTTGATTTGATTGAACGGTCATCCAGCTAATCACATCAAGTTAGCCATTGAAGAACCAGAGCCGCTCTGATCAAATTCAGTGTGCGTCTTTCAAGGCTGTGCTGCTGCTTGGGTCTGCATTATAACGTCTGCAGTGAGCAGATTTCAGGTAGAATTGAAATGATAATTGTTACCGCATTAAGCTAATTTAGTAAACCAAAATTCACTGTCTGACTGACAGTTTTTGTCACAATGTGGAAATGCAGGGAGTCAAAGTGAAAGCGGGAGTGCGCGCACCAAGGCACTTGTTGTTTCTGCATAAAGACCTTTGGCTACTGTTCTCAGAGCATTATGCTTTCTCTGTCATTATGCTTTTCTATGATCTGCAGCTTTTCTCAAACTATGGGCCTCCTCAACAATTAACCTACTGGTCCACGTAGCCGCGAAATTAAGTTATGCCAGGTGCTTCACACGTCTGATCATTTGCAGCAAGATTGAATGGTATGGAACCGCGGACTGAAAAAAAAGGCTACATGTTTCCCCAATCAGAAATAGGCTACTTATTAATTTAGTGTCATCAACTATATAGACATATAGCCCAGTCAGTACACATACGTCTCCAAGGCGCAAGATCTGAACAGCTTAATTACATCGCAGCTTAATTACATAACGTTCCATTTAGAATAGGCTACCTTATTTGACCTGATCTTACAAACGTCGGCGGCATTTCACTGTCAATGTGTGTCGTAGTGCTACATCTACTGGAGATCTTAACGTCTTAAATACGATCGAGTTCCATTTAGAACATCTTATTTTGATCTTACAAACGGCGGCGTGAAGACACATTTGAGTTCAACATCTGAGAACAAAGATTTCCAGCATGTAGAACTCAAATAGAATGAGCGCTTATGAGCGCTCGTACAATGTGTGCGTCCCAGCAAGTAAAAATGGAGATAACGTGGGCTAGAAGCAATAGTTTGGCTTCCTGTAACTATCAATGAAAAAGCATCGAAACTCCTCCCAAACTGCATTAAAATGGTGTGTTTAGCAATCAGAATTTTAAAAAATGTACGGGGGAGAAACTCCCGGACACCAATATAGTCCGCACCCCTCTTAGAAAATACTTACAACGTCCCTGTAGGGAGTTATTTATAATTTGGTCAGATTGTTTCATTTTCCTATCCCACAACCCCCACACTTTTAAAAAGCTTGATACGCCTCTGGGTCTGATGCATACAATGCAGGTAGGCCTAATGCATAAAATGAGTAAGAAGGAAAACAAGGAGTAATACAGTATTACTGGAGTAGAATTAAGAAGTAGTAGGCCTACAATTTCAACAAGGATTTGATCAATAAATAGGTAAAATTAAATATAAATATGATATAAAGTAGGAAAATAGAGTAAAACAGGTAAAATAGAGTAAGAGGAAAATAAAAGTAGTAGAAATTCAAACAAAGTTAAAAGCAATGAATAATTACAATTAAATAAAAAGAAAGAAAGAAAGAGGTAGATAAGATAAAGTAAAACAGTTAAAAAAGAGTGAGCAGTGGGGAATGGAGGGGGGCGGGTGTTAAGGGTTAATCAAATGTTCCCCCATTATGTTGAGCTTCAGAAGGACTGAAAGACCAAGGAGAAAAAGAGAGTGTTGAGGCCAGAGGCTGGAGGCAGGAAGGAGGAGGCCGAGCAAGAAGCCCGTCTCTGGAGTGCCACAGAGAATTACAAAGGCTCCATCCCCTTTTCAGGTGGCAAGGAACAGCACACCCACCCACCTACCCACATAAACACGCACGCACGCAAACACACAGACACACACGCACAGTACACACAGGCATGCACACAATCAAACACACGCACACACACATAAACACGCGCTCACTCATGCGCACATGCGCACACACATAAAAAACACATGCGCACACACATAAAAAACTCTCTCTCTCACACACACACACACACCCCATTAACCCCACACACACACTCACAAGCGAACACACACACACACACAAACAGAAGCACACATATACACAAAAACACACACTATGCAGACACTCATTTAGATACACAGAATTGCAAGAGTAAGGGACAGGTTTCTAAATTAACACCCGCCAACCCGCCAAATGCGGGTTAAAATTCATTTTGGCGGGTGTTAATAAAAACTTACTAGCCGGTGTTTGGCCGGTGATGCATGAGGCATTACATGCATGATACATAAGGCTCTGTTCTCGGCCATATATCCCCCTGACAGTACTTACATTTCCCATGACCACTGTGCCGTAATGCTACGTCAGCTGCACGCAGTTTGCAGTGAACCCAACGCGAGAGTAGCCTGACGAGCCAAACCCACATTAAAATGTAGGGTCTGGAAACTCACCGTTCGCAGTGCTCAGTCCGAGGGGCGGGATAATCAGTTGTCTTTCAAATTCCCTCTGCACGCAATAGGACAGCGGCAGCGCTATGAGTCCCATGCGTTTCCCACCAGCGGAGCTAGTTGGCTAGTTCAAACGTTTTCCAACTAAATAAAGGCTTAACTCACAAGCACACAAGCAATTAGAAGAACGAACGGAGCCAGAGCAGGGAGCATAGACTGAAAGAGGAGGGAGTTAGCCAGTAAAGTAAAGTAAAAAGTACCTAACACATGTACATAACACAAATACATAATGCATTACAAAATATTAACGCAATAAACGCATTGTGTTTACCTATTTCCTTTGTGGGGGGCTGATGTCATGGAGGCCGCAAAACCTGAAGCAGCAAGATCGTTTATTTTATTGTCTATGGAGTTAGCTGAAGATGGAACGTGAGGAGCTTGTAGGCAGTTTCAGTTTTAAAAAGGTAGCCTGATCAGTTATCACCACCACCACACGCATCACACACTGTGTGTAGGGCACCAAGAGACAGAGGAGGGACCAACATATTTAGCCAATAAATAGTAGCTGTACTGCAAACCGTTTTTTCACTCTTGTTAGAGAAAGTATACAATGTCAACATGCACCAACAGCATGTTACATAAAGATGATACTTTTCGGGTCCTCTCTATAAAGATCCAACTTGAACATAGGCCCTGTACTCTATTTAATTGAGAACGTGTCTGAGTGCGCATGGAGAGGGAGAGAAAACGAGTGGCACGTTCTAGCTGGCTTGTTATCGTTGATGATAATTGATATCTCCTTTTTATTAAGTTAAGATTAAACTAAATGCGGCAGTGGTTGGGACAGACTTATGGGGGCGAGAATAGGAATGAAGCAGGGGATGAGTAGGCTAACCTGACCCTAGCCAGATGAATTTCGCTCCGCCTAGCTCCACTCATCCATCTGGAACCGATCCATTGAAGTGTTGCTTTAGAAGGCTGGGCCTAATCAAAAAATGCTTGCATATGATTGAATAAGCCACTTGTCCGTCATCTATTGATGTGCTACTTCAACCACTCACATCGAAGCCAACCCGTGACGCTAATAACAGTCTCACAGTCTACGCCAGGGGTCCCCAACCTTTTATGTACCATGGACCGGTTTGATTCCTATTTTTTTTTCGCGGACCGGCGCGGGGGGGGGGGGGTCCATGTTCCATATGTGTTGTGCATGCATTACTTGAAAAGAACTAGCTCCAGTTATGTATGAACAGTGAAGGTAACGATCTCTTGTGAAAAACGGGAACTTGAAGAAGTGAAAATTGAACAATATGAACTATGAATATTGAACAACTTGAAGCTAAAGTGTGAACATGCTTAACAAAATATGGGAACAAAACATGGGAACTAAACGTGCATTACGAATATAATCAGTGTGAGCCCTGCTTGTTTCCCTGCAACAAGAAGCTTCCATCTGGGGGTGATGGAAGACAGTGATACCCTCAGTGTGTTTGAAATGTCCAGTCGATTGCGCAATTTGGTCTTAGTTGCAGTCATTGCCGAAAACCCGGCCTCGCATAGATACGTGGTGGGAAACGTTTTCAGCGATTTTACGGCTATCTCGGGATATTCTGCTTTGGTTTTGATCCAAAAACCCGCCAGAGAGGTTTCCTTATACACACTCTTAAGACCACCGTCATTTGCAATTTCGATCAACTGCTCTTCCTCCTGCGCTGACAAGTTAGGACTATTCGGGATATTGACAAATGGGTTGCAGACCCACTCATTGGTTTGCCGTGGATCTTTGGAGGATGGGAAGTAACGCTCAAACTCATTTGAAAACGCAACAAGGTGATCGCGCACCAGCTGCGAGAGAAAGGGCCCTGCCTCAGTCTCTCCCAAAACCCCCACTACTGTTTGGAACATATCAAATACACCCCGGTCCACTCGTTGTCCCCACAAATCAAGCTTGCTTTAAATGCAGCGACTTTATCTGCCAGTTTAAAGACAGTCGTCATTCTCCCCTGGAGTGACAGGTTGAGGTCATTAAGCAACCCGAATATGTCACACAGGTAAGCGAGTTTTGACACCCAGTCCTCATCACTAAAATGTGCAGCTAACGGTGACTTTTTTTCTGTAAGAAATCTCTGCAGCGGCTCTCGCAACTCAAACACTCTGGCCAGTGACCTGCTAAAGATGCTTGTTTTTTGTTGCTCATTCTAGCAGTTTAGCTAACTTCGTGTGACACTACCGTTCGCCAAGAACTGATCAAGTGAAGTGAGCTGACCTGAGGCTGCGCAGCGCTGAAGGCAATATGTAAAAGTGTTGAAGGCGGGACAGACAGACGTAAGAAAATAGACCTTGCAAAATGCAAACATGCGTGCAATCAAACAACTGCATATAGACCTTTGCCATGTAAAAACGTGACATTATTGCGAATTAAATTTAGTTTAGTTCGCATGCATTTTTTTTAAACTCATGTCGTAGGCTACGGCCCGGTTAGGAATGTCCTGCGGCCGGCCCGGTGGTTGACTGCTGGTCTACGCTATGTTACATCTATGAAACTCCCGCCCTGCGTCCTGATTGGCTGAACCATAAAGTCGGTTGCAGAAATCACTCTCAATGGAAGAGGTCCCAGATGGATGTGAGTGAAGCTAGGCGGAGCTAAGCGGAACGAAATTCATCTGGCTAGGGTCAGGTTAGGGAATGAGGATATCGACAGAGAAATAGATAGAGATCCCAAACATGAAATGAAGTGTTTGCACTTTCTGTGTATATTTTGTGGTATGTATTCATGCCAACAATGTTAATAAAATGACCAAATGCATTCAGTGACACTCATCTCATAAACTCATAATTATATTTTCACCGGGAAAAAATTGGCTAATTGAAATTCTGATTGGCTAACTTTAGAAAGTTAACAGCCACATTGGCTGGTGATCAAAAAGATTAATTTAGAACCCTGGTAGGGGATGGAATAGGAGATGGAGATAAATTGACAATCGCGATTTAATTTTGCGAAGAGAATGTGCAGGTCATATTTTGTACCACTTTGCGGTAGGCCTACATCTAGTTTCAGAAAGTTTAATCGGCCTACTTTTTCAAAACTGCAGCCAAAATCTTTGCTTTTGGTCAACATATCTTGCACAATAGTTGCAGAGATCTAAGTTAGAACACCTTTGTCATAAGAGTCGTGATCACATAATACTTGTACTGAACTGACGACGGTAGCCTACTGTGGTAGCGGTGTAGGTAAACAGATGTTGCGTTTGACTGTTGATTTTCTTTTTTCATTCGTAGGAAGCCAATCAGAGAGCAGAGGCTCGGTGAACGCTGGAGTTTTCAGCCAATCAGCGAAGCGACAGGGAGTGACCGTCGGTCTGCTAACTTTCCTACTTGGTGCATGCATTTTGAAGTGTCGGCTGATAGTGCTATCATTTCATGGAAAACGACGCAAGGTACTGCTTCTCTTCAACGTTACGATACTTATTGCTACGTTTGCTACGTATTCAAGAGGTCTTGGGTGTGAAATGGATTAGAAATGTTAAGTAATGTGCAGTTACTCGAGCTGGACTCCATGGCTATAAGACAAAGTATTGTGGCGGGCGCCAAATCGTTAGCACCTGAGTCCTTCCTGTGTAATGTTAACGTTACTTCATGCGTTTTCTAACGTTATCCAGATCAAAAGCCTGACAATAATAACGTTAAATGTCTACATTCGTTGCTTTCATGAAAGTGTGCAGTGCATGGGTTGATAGACTGTATAGTCTATTGTCCAGGTGGTAACATCAATGTACGTGAATTTGATACGTGAATCTATGATCAGGGTCAATAGTAGGCTAGATTGTGGTTAGGAGGACGGGTAACATACAAACGCAGAGATAGACATGTGGATTTTTGAATACAAATTGTGATCTCCGCAATCTTGTTGTTATTGTAGCTAACTCTAAATCAGGTAGTGGTTTTCGGCTTGCTGTATGCACTGCAAGTGTACTGACAGTCCAGATAGTGGTTTCTTTACCATCAACAGCCTAGATATCTTGTTGCTCTCTTGTCAGTGTAACCAAGCAGAGAACCATGGTTCAAGCAAAAGTATGGATCCTCCGCAAGCACTTCGATGGCTTCCCTAAAGAAAGCGACTTTGAGCTAAAAGTGGAGCAGCTGCCTGAACCCAGAGATGGAGGTGAGTGAGCTACTGTAATAGACTGCCAATAAACTGCATAGGTCTGTGTGTAATTGGGTTTTCCTTTGCAGAGATTCTCTTGGAGGCTGTTTTTCTCAGTGTGGATCCTTACATGAGGTAAGGTTGTCAGTATTTACGCATCAACCATTGTGTAGTAGATGCAGGGAGGTGACATGCATTGCACTGATATTATTTTGACTGTTTTACAGGTAGTGCTTTAAGAGAATGCCCATAGTGTGGACACACTTGTTCATTGTGTTCTCCTATGAGACATAGAAATGGTGTTTTTATGGCTATTTTGTGTGTAATAATCTATTCTTCAAATCTATTTTTGAAATGAGAGATGCAAGATGTGCATGACCAGGTATGGACTGAAGGGAAAGGAAAGGAAGAAAAGGGATAGAAAGAGGTGGAATAAACTCTCTGTCTGTCTGTCTGTTTCTTCAGGCCTTTCAGTCGCGTGCGGATGAAGGAGGGAGATGTGATGATTGGAACTCAAGTGGCCAAGTAGGAAACACACACACGCACACACACGCACAAATCCTGAGCCGAGTGTTTCTTGTTTTCAGTATGTTGATGGGTCAGAATTCAAACGAGCATCTGTGTGTCATTACCAGCCCCGACGTCACAGAGTTGAGTTTGTTTGGCAGTGAGATCAGAGTGGTTCTGCCAGTCAGTCACACCCCAGTGGAGTGTGGTTGATGTGCGGTAACCAAGATGTTGCAGTTGTTTATTTGTGACAAAAGAAAAGGGGAAAAACATTTCTCAGAACCTCCCTCACACCTGCAGTTTCTTGGGGAAATCACTGGGTGGGTGGAACTTCAAAACGATGCCATATGCTGTTGATGGTGCTCCTTTAATGAACTGAAGCTTTTGAGCCCTATCTGCCCAGGCCCTACATCCTATTTGTTAGAGAAGATGTCAACACCATATTTCATGTAATACTGCCATTGTAAGATTGGGAAAAAAGACACAGTGTTTTTGTAATTTGTGGCAAACTGACGAACAAATGATCAACATATGTTCATCAGCTCAGAAGAAGCAGAACTCGCTGAGATTGTGACTGGTATTTTGCACTATAGAGTTCATAAAACACTTTGTACGGCCCAATGAACAGTTCCAGCTCAGCCATACTAGATGATCTTTCTGTCTTCCTTCCTTCTATCTTCCTTTCTAAACTCGGCTAAACTGCTCATTTTAGTTCAACTCATCATTGTCAGGATCATACAGTTGAGCCAATGAAAAATGCATTAGCTCTAGAGTCTAGAGCTCGGATTCTATTCGCTATGTATGTCACAGGCTGTCTTTGACCACCTCTCTCTCTCTTAAGCTTATTGAGTATCTAATGACTGGGTATAAGAAGGTTGATGATTTGTTTCAGACACTCTTGTATGAATAACATAGCTTGTTTAGGACAGAGCTGGCTGTAAGAGCAGATCATATTCTCAGCTCCACCTTCTTTTTGAATTTCCTCATGGGGATCAATAAAGTATCTGTCTGTCTGATCTGATCTGATCTTGTTGTGTCCTTCAGCTACTGCTCTTCCCTTGTCCTGTCATTTGATCTCATTCAAAATATGTGTGTCTAGTAATGCGGTCGTCTCTGCCTTTTGTGTAGGGTGGTGCAGAGCAGGAATCCCTCATTCCCGGTGGACTCTCACGTGGTCAGTCGATCGGGCTGGAGAACCCACACTGTGTCCGATGGCACGGGCGTCAAACTCCTGTTCTCCGATTGGCCAGCTGATGTGCCACTCTCTCTGGCACTGGGTGCCATTGGTATGCCTGGGTAAGACTGACATAAAACAAACAAGATTATTTGTTGGGGGGGGGGGGCTTTTGTCTGTAATAGAGATAGAACAGTAGAGAACAAAAGAAAGCAAGTGGAAGAGAGAGATGGGAGTAGGATCAGAACCAACCAAGCATACATCCATTCAGTCGCACATCAGCACGTGCCTTCACCCAGAACACCTGAAATCGAACTGAATCGGAGCATGCACAGAGCAATGTTTTGAAAAATATCTATGTCTGTTCTCACGTTGATTATAGTGGAAGTGTATTGTTGGGGCATACTTTCTGCCAACGTTCCTGTTTTGGTGCATGTTAAAGGTAGCCCAGCTATAATGATCATGAGTCTACAGTCGTCCGCATTAAAAGGGCAGTTCTTTGGATAGTTTGTGAATGATGATGATTGAATCACTTGCACCACGAGCACCTCGTTAAATAGCACTATTCATTACTGAGTTTCCCCTCTTTACCAAGGGAGTAAGGATGTTTTTTTTTTTTCAGTGCTTGATTTTGTAATTGAATGTGGTCAGTGCATAAGTAATGCAGTGGATGACGTGCAATGGAAACAATTAGCACTTTATGAGACAAAGCAGGCCCGAACTTTCACAATCGTTTAGATCAATTTTTGGGAACCACAGATCTGTGTGTGTGTGTGCGTGTGTTTGTGTGTGACAGAGAGAAATAGAGAGTTCACATATGGCCTGCAGATGTTGCAGCAGAGTTAAATGAACTGTCTGCGATGAAAGATTGCATGAACCTGAGTCAGAGATAAGAGGTCTGTGTTTAGTTTCCTGTCAGCCGTAGAAAAAGCACTGCGCCTTCCTGGCTCTGATGTTGCTCATCAATCAGTGCATCTGACCCAGGCAAGCCACCATTAGCACCTGGCAGTGATGGGGCTGTTTATTGTGACTGTAAATCGAGTGCTTTGGTATTAGCAAGACTATGATGAATGGAGTTGTGCATAAACAGATGTTAAGTCAACGCTGGGTGGTGCATCCATTTTTAAGTTATTATGTAGGAATTCATTTGTTAGTGTTCTCTTTGGTGGAGGATTTTTTAAAAACTGTATGGCTTTGTGAAATATGAGTGTGCATGTAGTGAATGTTGTTATTTGTGTGTCCTTGTGAAATATGAGTGTGCATGTAGTGAATGCGTGTGTCTCAGAAGTGTTCAAAAGAGGAAATGTGAGGATGGTCATGATGACTCGTGTACATGTCACTCACCAGGCTCACTGCCTTATATGGTCTGGAGGAGGTGTGTGAGCTCAAGGCCGGTGAGACGGTATTGGTCAATGCAGCGGCAGGTGCGGTGGGAACAGTGGTGGGGCAGATTGCCAAGCTGAAGGGCTGCCGTGTGATTGGCTCGGCCGGGAGTGACGCCAAGGTGGCCTACCTGCAGGAGCTGAGCTTTGACGTGGCCTTCAACTACAAGACGGTTCCCTCGCTGGAGCAGGCCCTTAGGGAGGCTTCGCCGGAGGGATACGACTGCTTCTTTGAGAATGTGAGTGTGTGTGTGTGCATGACTCAATAGGGCCGTGTGTCTGTGTGTGTCTGTGTGTGTGTGTGTGTGTGTGTGTGTGTGTGTGTGTGTGTGTGTGTGTGTGTGTGTGTGTGTGTGTGCATGACTCTATAGGGCTGTGTCTGTGTGTGTGTGTGCTAGTGTCTGTGTGTGTGTATCTGTGAGTGTGCATGTGTGTATGGCTGTGTGGGTGCGTGCGCATTTGAGTGAGTGAGTGGGATTGCGTGAGTGTGTACCTGTGTGCATGTAAGCTTCAACAAACCAGATATCAGTGGAAACCACCACAGTTTGGTTTGGAATGTAAATTGAGGTTCCCTTGCTTAATCAGAAACATGGTTGCAAGCCTACTGTGTGTCTGCGTGTGTGTGTGTGTGTGTGTGTGTGTGTGTGTGTGTGTGTGTGTGTGTGTGGTATGCATACCATACCTTTACTGGTCCGTGACAATAACCTCACTGGGTTCAATTAGAGTCTGACATTCTAATCCAGCTAAGAACCTCAGTTTATTGCTTAAGAGGCAGGTGTGTGTGTGTGTGTACACATGATGAGAAAGTTGTTTTTTTTCTGTGTGTTGACTGTGTGTTGTGTGTGTGTGTGTGTGTGTGTATGTAGGTTGGCGGTGCTTTCTCCATTGCGGCCCTTCCCCTGATGAAGCCGATGGGTCGCATCGCTGTGTGTGGAGCCATCTCTACTTACAACGACAGCGCTCCACAGTCAGGTTTGCCTGCTTAATCATTCTCTCTCTCTCTTTCTTTCTTTCTTTCTTTCTTTCTTTCTTTCTTTCTTTCTTTCTTTCTCTCTCTCTCTCTCTCTCTCTCTCTCTGCCTCCCTCATCTTCTCCCTCTGTGTGTGTGTGTGTGTGTGTGTGTGTGTGTGTGTGTGACAGGACCATTCCCGCACCTGACAATGATCATGAACCAGATCCGTATGGAGGGCTTCATGGTGGCCCGCTGGGAGCACAAGAATGAGGAGTCGCTGCGTCGCCTGCTCGCCTGGAAACAAGAGGCAAGTCATCTGTCCACTACACCGAGCGCAGGCGTCTGTCCACTACACCGAGTGCAGGCGTCTGTCCAATGGGGTTATCCGTGGCGCAGTGGTCTGTACACTACACCGAGCGCAGGCGTCTGTCCACTACACCGAGCGCAGGCGTCTGTCCAGTGGGGTTATCCGTGGTGCAGTGGTCTGTCCACTACACCGAGCGCAGGCGTCTGTCCACTACACCGAGCGCAGGCGTCTGTCCAGTGGGGTTATCCATGGCGCAGGGGTAGTCCAGTGCCCAGGGGACCGTCCAGTGGGGCATACGCACTGCTCTCACATCTGGTGTGGCCTGCTCCATTGATTATAGTGGAAGCTAATTATTGCATCATACGCTCCGCAAACGTCCCAATTCAGTTGGGCTTTCAGTCCGACCCCAAGGCAACACCAAGGCCACTATTCATACCAGTTTGAAGAACTGCCGTGGCTATTACTACGTTATAGGAACCATTATTTCACTTCTTATCTAAGGTCCTTGAGAATGGCAGTGTGCGTTCCATTCAGTCTTAACCGATTGAGGTGTTTCCTGTGTTAAGTGGTGACTGATGGTATGCAGAGTGCCTTGCGGCTGCTCGCCAGCGTGTCTGTCAGGGTTGGCCGTCTCCACAGGATGTTTTGATGGCTCTGTTGTGTACGCGTCTGTCACGTCTGACCACAGAGGCTTCACTGAAAGTTCCGTCTCATTTGCCATCAGGGTGCCTCTGCTTTGGCTGGTGACTGTCTGGCTTAGTTTTAAGGGACAGTGAGGCAGAGGTCAGATTTTAAGGGTGTGTTAAGGGAGAGTAAGCCTGCTATTGTTATACGTGCCTGTGTCTGTCTGTCTCTGTGTGTGTGTGTGTGCATGTGTGCGTGTGTGCGTGCGTGCGTGTGTGTGTGTGTGCGTGTGTGTGTGTGTGTGAGTGCACAGTTGGTGTTGAACTTCTTGGCAGGAAACAGGAAAACCTCTTGCACAATTGTCTCAACTGTCTGTCTGACTGTCTGTCTGTCTGTCTGTCTGTCTGTCTCTCACTCACTCACTCTCTTTTTTGTTCTGCTGCTTCACTAGATGTTTTTTATTGATATGTTAACTCAACAAGTAATCAAACTGTAAACGGTATCTAAACGGTACCCCTTGGGTGTTCTTGAAGAAACATGTTCAGCTGGAATTGTTTGTGACTTGCTTCAAGCCACTTTGATTCCCATTTACGGCGTGCACACACACCGAACGGACCGCTAGTGGAGCAATTCAGTGTATTTGAAAGAAAATGTACTGGATTAGAATCACAGACTGCTCCTTTAACATTGTGACTACAGACTGGTTACTAGAGTAAACAACTTTTCAGAAATGAGACGAGGAACACGTTTCTGATCAGCTCACACAGCCAGGGGAGCTAGGAAACCACTAATATGTTCTAGTGTCTTTAGTAAGCACACCCCATGTACATGTAGTAAACACATCTCTCTCCTCTTCCTTCTCTCCACCTCTTCTTTTCCCCTGGCTCCCTGCATCCCCTCTTCTTCTTCACCTCCTCTCTGATTCTGTTTCGTCCCTTGTCCTTTCCTTATATTACTGTCCTTCCACCTCATCTCCTGATATCTGTTTTTTTCTTCCTCCTCTTCCTCATTATGCCACCTTTCTTCTGTCCTCTCTCTCCCCCTCTCTCTCTCTCTTTCTTTCACCCTCTCAGGGGAAGTTGAAGTGTCCGGAGCACGTGACCAGTGGCTTTGAGAACATGCCGGCTGCCTTCATGGGCATGCTCCGTGGGGAGAACCTTGGCAAAGCCATCATCAAGGCCTGAGATGCCCCATCCCCGCCACCCAGAGCTCTACCCTACCACTGCCCTGCCTGGGTGACGGAGAGCGTTCACAACCAATCAGAGGCTTTGAAACTTCAATGCAGCCAAACCTATGTTGGGCCATTTTGACCAATGAAACCTCCCACCACCCTCAGCTGAAGCAGAAGCCCCTCCCATGCTATGTCCCAGCCAGTCACAATCAGCGGAAAGAAGGCCTGTATGTGAAGGCCAGCTGCTGTCTGTGTGCGGGTTGACTATGGTACGCCTAGAAGGAACTGGTTTCCATGCCAACCACACACCTCAATTACTGATTTATTATCATCATTGTCCTCATCAACAGTTTGTTTGGTGTGTGTGTATGTGTGTGTGTGTGTGTGTGTGTGTGTGTCTGAAAAATACCTTGAAACTGTGGACTTCCAGTTAGGTGCTGTAGAGGTATTACCCAGTCAAAATGTAAACAAAGACGATGTGTTCTTACTAATGCACTATGAGTTGCAAATGACAAGTGAAAAAATAGCCCACCATTTTCAAATATCCACATCATACTAAGCAAATACTAAACTCTCTCTAAGCTCTCAAACAACGTGCTTTGCAAAAGCAATTACAGTAATGCTTAGTGGTGGAACAGTGTCAGAAGTATTGCGATGCTCCCATAAGTCACATGCTTCACAAATGCTAAGTATTTTCTATTTGAGAAGGCTGCATGTCTTTGACAACTGTTTTGCAAAACACATTACATCTGTGTGAGATTTGTGTTTGCATGGTGTCCATATTAAAACAGAGGGGTATATACTATGAAGAGAGATTAGTGGTCTGTTGGGCCAAAAGCCAGAGGTGTGTTCATATTTTGCAACCATGCAGAGGCAAATGTTAATGGCCTGTGTTTTCTTTGAACTTTTATATTTGAACATTTTTGTGTAAACAAAAATTATGAGCAATAAGGCAGCAATCACCTCATACCACTTGCTTCGTTGTACACTCGAGTTACCAGGATTGTAAAACACATCTTGTTTATTTACAGTGCTTTGGCAGGATAATGACTCCGTATCCATGCACATTAACAGTAGATTTCCAGTCGCTTACAACTCAGTGCTGCCATCTAGTGTTGTTTATCTGTATGCCCTTCAGTAACTTGCAGTTCAGTTCAAACAAGTCTTAACTCTCACTTGAAGTAGCATTAATAATGTAACATAAACCATTTTTAGAGTTTTTCTGATTGACCTAAAGTACTGGTAGAGTTTAAGCTGATGCAAATAAGACAAAGTAAGGGAGTGTATTTGTTTCCATTCAGTGAAAAACCTCTGAATGCCCTAGTGGTTCAGAGTGACACTAAAGTGCCTCCTGGTTTTTTGGAAAATAAAAAGATTTTTCTGGCTTTTGGTAAATGGTGTTTTTTGTTTTGTTTGTGACTGTTTGAGGTTTTACTTTAACACATGTCTAATTGTCACTGTTTAGGACAAGTTGTGTTGAGTGATTAGACTTGTCAAGAGTGATTAGACTTGACTTGTGTGTGAGGAGGGCAACAATTAACCAATAACATTTATGAATGTGTCAAAATAGAGCAATGACTTTAACCATTTGGAATCAGTGTTCTTCCTGTTGGTCTAAAATAGCTGCCTGGAGCTCTTAAGCAGACATAATTGTCCAGTAGGAAAGATTGGCTACTAAATAGATTCTTGGTGTTTTTGTATGTCCAACTCACTCTTTAACTTGAATATAATGTGAAAGTCCCTAAATAACTCAGGAGTGCAAACAGGCCATTTTTAAGCTGCTGTTATTTAGACAGTCAACCAACCTGCTTTAAAAGTGAAATACTGTAGGTAAACGTTGGCCTACATTCCCCTGAATAATACCATAGACATATCTCTAGATGTGTTTTGTGTTGATATCATTGATAAACTATTATATAAATGAGGTTAAAAAAATAACTTGACATGTAAAATAGAATTAATCTTAAGTAGGCCTTTTGTTTTAAAGTACTTTTTTGTTTTACCTTTACCTACCAGGGATGAAATCACATTGAGACAACACTGACTGAAGGATGAGTGGTACAGTTTTAATGAATTTAATTAATACATGTCTTAAAATCGATTAATGAGATGAAGAGCTTTGAAGAGAAGTGTTTCTGCAGCTTGTTACGTGCAGCTGGGGCACTGTACCTAAAAGCTGCCTTGCCATATTCAGATCTTACTGAGGGACCACTGTATAGGCCTACAGTACATTCTCCAAGTAGGAAAGATTGGCTACTTGAGCATATTGTGCCCAGTCTTACTAGTTGTTAAGGATGCAAATTCATCTTATCTTGTACACAAAGATCAACCAGTGCATTAGTCTTTGAGTTGAGTACATGTAACTGGCAAGAGTTATAAATCTCAGTGTAGAAAGATACACAGGATCTAATGACTGCAACACTTATCTTTGAGGTCTTCCACATTACAAGTGCATAATTAGCATTCACTATGAAGAGGAGATGCTGAATTTGACATCACAGTAACTGAATCATTGTTATCAATGTATTTAATCAAGTAGGCTATTTAAATATGGCCACGGAAGCGTCCACATCGATTGTTCCTTCCTGACGTGCCTGCCTCTTCCGACAGTGCTGCTGCGGCCCCCTCTTTACTGGCTGGCCCCTCCTGGACTACCGTTACACGGCTGCCCATGTTTCCGCTGCTTCCGCCGCCGCCGCTGCTGCCCAGACTGTCCTTCCTCAGCGGGCCCCCTCTGCATGGGGTAGGCATCCTCCAGGACCACGTAGCTTCGGGAGGTGTAGCTGATGTCCCGCCAGCTCAGCAGGTTTCCAGGGGAATAGCACTGGCCCTTGAGGTAGGCGCGTAGGCTGGAGAAGGGGAGGGCCTTGTCCCACACGTGAATGTCAGTCACCTGACCTTCGAACCCTGATAGGGTCACCACAGGCGTGCCATAACATTTCTGCAAGGCAAAGGCAGCTGATATCACCATGACTAATGTAAATAACAATGCAGACTGCACTGTCTAGAGGAGGGATGAATGATTGCTATAGCGATGTTGGTTGATGGTATTCTAGTGCAGTGTTTTTCAACCTTTTTTGTGCCACGGCACACTTTTGACACTTAAAATGTCCCACGGCACACTAACATCCTGTGTGAAGAAAAAATAAACATACCATAGCCTAAAACTTCAAATAATACACAGATATGGCCTTATTATGGCTTCTATGCAAGACCTGCTCAATAAAACAAGGGCCCTCTGTTTCATTTGTAGGTGACTATATCTAATTAAATAGTTGTTATGAACTGGATATGTGATGATTCTGTGAATACTGGATATGGGGCCCCCGTTGTACAATGCCTGTATACCACAAATAGTGCAATCATACAATCAATGAGAGCATGTGGTTATAAATTCTTTGATGCAACAGTTGCTTTACTGGACATTTGGGTAATTTTCTGCGGCACACCTGATGATCTCTCACGGCACACTAGTGTGCCCCGGCACAGTGGTTGATAAAACACTGTTCTAGTGAATCACTAAACTCCAACTCCATGTTGCACAGGGTCAACATGGATGTGGAGTGTAGTGATTCACTTAACTACCGTCAACCAACATCGCTATAGCAATCATTTGATTGTTGTAAAAGTCTGAAACAGACTGAAACCTGAAAACAGTGAATATACTTTCTGTTCTTTTTCCTTCTTCAGTTACACAAATAGGGGAATGTTTTCTAGATGATGATAGTGATGATTTTTTATTTTTTTTTAGTGATGATTTGCATCCCCAACAGTGCACCAGTGTGAGTGTGTGTGTGAGTAAGAGAGAAAGTAGTAAGTGTGTGTGGGAGGAGTTTGTGTATGTGTGAGAAAGAGGGACTCTATGAAGTATGTGTGTGTGTGTGTGTGTCTGTGTGTGTTTCTCACCTGACTCCTCCCCATGCATTTCCTGACACTCATCTTCCCGTCCTTCCACATCTGGGTCATGCCTGTGGCAGAGTCCCAGGTGGCACACAGGCTGGTCCAGGGAAAGGAACTTTTCACAAACATGGGCACCACTGGGCTGAATAATTTTGATTCGCCTCCGCTCACCAGCAGCTCGTACTTGAAAGACAAAGCCCTCAGAGTGAAAATGACACTGTTGTTCATCGTCATGGTGAGTATGGTGACAGGTCTATTGTACTGTGACATGGTTTCCGCAATCATGCGGAAGCAGACTGTGAACCCGTAGATGTCTTGGTCCTGGGGGGTACCTGGAACACTGAATGTGACAACACTATTGGGCATCATGCTGAACATGCGGCCCTGCAAGTCTGTGGACAGAAACACACAAACACACACACAAAGATGTATCCATGCATTCACACATTAACAACTATTATACACAAAAATAACATAGTTACATACTTATATAACACATCTCACATACACACTCTTTGGAATTGTGAGGTCTGACATGAGAGACATGTCATGCACATGCAAAAAACATACACTTGTTTGTGTGCGTGTGTGTTTACCATTGCGTGGGCTTGATGTCCAAAGTGTGGTGGACCGTTCTGTGTTTGAACCTAGAGAACAAAGTGAGTGGTATCACAGTAAGACTAATACATAATATTACTCTCTGAGAAGCGCCCTATGCAATCAACCACCACTATAATTAATTTAATAAACATGTATTTAAATAAAGAAAGTTAGAGTAAGCCTAGATGACCATGGAATTGGTCATTCGTTACTCTCTGCGGGTCCACATTATATGGCGGTATTATATAGGGGCAATGGTAGTGTAGTGGCTAAGGAGCTGGGCTAGCATGTAGTAGCTTGAAAAGTTGGGTTTAATACCCGGCGTACACCGTTATGCCCTTGAGCAAGACACTTAACCCCAAGTTGCTTCGAGGACAATGGCCCTTGTAATATAATTTTGTAATGTTGGATAAAAATGTCTGCTAAATGAATAAATGTAAAATGTAAATGTGGGTTGAATACAGCTGAGCTTCTGGCCATTGTCTAAATGCTTGACAGTATGTCAGATGAGGACCTGACTGATTTGAGCGTCATTCCGTGTCATATCAGACCATAACCAGGAAAATGGTTGCTGCAACATCTCAAATTTTGCGCAATGTTTGTCTACGGAATGCCTGATCTTGGAGGCCATGTTTGGGCATTAATTTCTTGATAAGTATTATTCCGAGCCTGCCCAAACTTTGTAGGGTAGAAGACAGACATGGTCTCGGTATGACTGGACCGTTAAAATGTTGTACTGCAGGTCCATTAGTTATATGAGGCCCTAGATATGGAAAAAAGTGCAAGACTGGTGATATTGAGGGTCTTGTAAAATAACTTTTTGTATCCACATGGCAGGTGGCACCAATCATTATTTTATCTTTATTAATGTTGAGCCAATATTTGAGTTCTCTGCAGCAAATGTAACAAGTAGGAACATGAAAATCAACGTGGGAATAACTCAGTTTATAGTTATTTTGTATATAAGTGTATAAGTGCCAATGATGTACCATGTTTAATTCATACATAAATACACTTACTTGGTTACATTGTATACCTATGGGGTTTTATTCTTGGCCCTGAAGCAAAACAATGATTTTGAGTCAATGTATTTATCTATGGTACAACATTTTCAAGTGCCTACTAGCTACCTCACATGCCATTTTAACCCTATGAAAATTACCAAATTAACTTATCTGATTTGACACGGAATGACCCTTGAAGATATGTCAGGACACTACAAATATTTCTGACATTCATAAGATTGCAATTGTATCCAATAAGGTCAACTAGCTAAATCAATTATCTGTAAGTAGTAAGCTTAGTTGGAACTGGAGGCCAGTTTTCTTTAGTTTATTTCATCCTCATCTCTCCTAGCCTGTGTGAACTCAGCCGAACCTGTGGCTGAACCCGTCACTCACAGGTTTGTCTGGGGTTCAGGTTCACCCAAGCCACACCTCTCGATCATCTTCCTCATGTTTATGTTTCCTGTTTCCAACATTCTCCAGTGGATAGGAACATGACAGACTAAGCTACTTGGGCTTTAGAAACAGAAATTCCTCCTTCTGTTAGTGTAAAGTAACAATATGATCACATTGTTATGATTTTTTATTTAATTATTTGCAGGGGCCTTGATACCATGGTGTGAATATGTTTGAGTGTGGATGATTGACTTACCAGGCCCATCTGTGAGATAATTCAGTTATTTTATTCAAATTCAAAATGCAGGTATTCACAACAAAGCAGATAGCTTATGTAATGTTAATATATATATATATATATATATATGCACCTCCAAATGGGTGGTGACGTACGTATGTGACGCGAGTTTGTGTGAAAGAATCAGCTATTAAGGAATGACAAGGCCTACCCATCCTTTTTAAACTAATGCAAATAGATACCAAAAGCAAACATACCTGTCACCGTGCGAGTATGGGCCCCTGTTGGTACGGCTAGTATGTACACCAGTCCTAAGACCAGTGAGAGAGCCATCGTTGCTGTCTGCGGTCAAAAATGAACTTCCTGAACAAACATCTGTCGTGCACCTTCAAATAGTAGGCAGAACTTTGCCCAAGATTCAAAATGTGCTTGAGTTAAGTTTCGATTCCACTTTAAATATTGCAATTTTACACCGCCAGGGGGCAGTGTTGAAGGCATTTCCGAGATGACACAGGCGAACAGGCAGCCTCTAGATATTTTTTACTTGTGACTCTATTGTCGAATCCTTTGATAAATTATGTATTTTATTAAATTAATCAGTAGATATTGCACTTGAGATCAGTAGATATTTTTTCATGGGTGGCGTCATATGAAAGAGGGGTGTCTCTAGTATCGAAATATAGCCTAGGTGTAATTTCCCACGGCAAATTAGTTTTGAGCGATAGACCAATTTCAGTGCTGAAAATATGGCCAGAAGGGAATAATGACTTTTAATTTGAAATCAGTGCTCATTGGAATTATTGTTATCCATAGACTGTAAAAGGGTGTTATCATCAAGAGTCTCTAGTATCCATATATGGTGGAATTCCTCTGTCAAATTGATTGTGAGCAATAGGGACCAATTTCAGTGCTGAAAGGTTTCATACAGAGAGGGTTAAAGCGGAGCTAGTAATCAAGGATCTTTGTTTCATAGTCTACTATATGTTGCCATGGCGCCGCCGCGTTCGGACGCCTTTTTGGTTGCTCCGCCTAATTTGTGCTTACTCTTTTACCTTTTATTAACCCCTAATTTTTTGCACTTTTTCACTGCACTGATTACGTATGATGGCGTTACACTCAGAAACATCGGAAATGAATTGCCTTTTTTGTTTCGGGATGTTTTAATCGACGATTCTACCTGGCTGACTGAGGGCTAGTCCACACGTACGAAACCGATCTTTTTTTCCTCCGTCTTCCCTGAAACAGCATCAAGAATATTTGCGTCCAAACGGATCCATCTCAACACGACTCAACACGTTACTTCATACCCCAGGCCTATAGGTGGCACTGTTTCTTTACAGAAATTGACCAAAGTTTGTGCTTTACAAACAGACAGAATAAGCTATGACAAAATGGCTAGTGCAAGGAAACCAGAATTGTTTGTGTGGACTGATGGTGAACTGTCAACTGTAGTCAACTGTAAAACTAATAAACTTTATTTTACGGTTTGTGAAGGGTGCAGTCCCGTCCTTTATATGGCTAACGCAGGTAGGCCTACTAATCACCTTTACTTTCTTTGGTTGTAGTCCGTGATTCACATTAGTTTTGGCTATCACTAAACGCAAGGCTTACCCAAGTTCTAGGCTATTCTGTCGCCACATTTATAATATTGCTATAAAACCTTCGTTAGTAACAATACGTTTGCCTGCATCAAATCAAATCGCGCATTTGCAATCAGTGTTCTACCATCGGCTTAACGTGAGTTCTAAGCGTCTTTGTATGCTTATATCTGATTTCACTCGACTGTGAATACATGTATATATGTTGTAAGACATGTAAAATAAATGAATGACACTGGCACTACGCACAAATTAATGTAGCCTGAACTTACACCGCACTTTCCTAATAACTTAAGTTCTCTCGCGTCACTGACAGTAGCTAGAATGCATAAAAAAAAACGGGAAAAACAGTGTTCAGTCCACCAAGTCATAAGCTATCGGCGCTGCGCAGCACCAGTTGTGATATTTATCTTACGGAGTGTAATCGTAGGTAATGTCATGTATGAAAATTAGTGGCAATACTATAAGTGCAAGTCCAGGGCAGCTGAGGTGACATCATCGATACGCAAGCAGGATGTGCGGTTTCGCTGTCTAAACGAATTCAAACGGGCTACGGTTTCAGATTTCTCCACTCTGGGACCAGGTTTCAGAAAAGGGTGGTTTCGGGCAGTGCGTTTACAGGATTCGTTTGGACGCTCGGCCAAGACGAAGCAAAACCTCTGCGTTTAACCTAAAAAGCGTCTCCGTGTGGACGGGCCCTGAGATTCTCCGAGATGCATCATGGAACCATGGAGACGCATCTCGGCGCAGAAGGAAAAAACACCGAGGAAAACGAGCCGGGGCCCGTAACAGATTGAGGAATAGAGCTCATAGGCCTCCACTGCCCAGCATTCTCCTAGCCAATGTCCAGTCTCTTGTGAACAAGATGGATGAACTAGCGAGGATACAGTTTCAAAGAGACATCAGGGACTGTAACATTCTATGCTTTACTGAGACATGGCTAACTGAACTTGTACCGGACTGTGCCATCACTCCGCCCGGTGGAGTTTTTCTCTGCTGCTCGCTCTGACAGGACTGAGGAATCTGGAAAATCGAAAGGTGGCGGTGTTTACATCATGACGAACAGAAAGTGGTGTGATCCTAGAAATGTCACCGTTCTCTCAAAGTCCTGCTCACTTCATCTAGATTAGAACATCTAGCGATCGTCTGTCGACCCTTCTACCTGCCCCGTGAGTTTACTTCGGTAATATTCAACGCTGTCTACATTCCTCCACAACACAGATGCTGCGGTTTCAGAATTGCAAGAAGTGTTAAATAGACAACAACACACGCACCCTGAAGCTTATGGGGCGCCAAATATAACATGCCTTATTTCGTGGACAGAATGACTTTCGTGTGACGAAATACATATATTCATTACGAAACCATGTTACATCGTAACGCCTTTTGTCTACGGAATGCACAAATTGGTTTGCATTGTGTCCACGAAACACTGAAGAGAGCACATCATTTCGTGGACGAAACTGACTGGTGGCCTTTTCCTTTCGTGGACATAATGCTGAATGCAGTATTCACTGTCGTAGACGAAATGTTTGGCCAAAAGTAATTCTGTCTACGTAAATACGGAATGCACGCATCATTCTGTGCATCTTATTTCAATTTCGTCCACAGAATTATTGTGTTGTGTTACAGAAGGCATTCCGTCCACGCAATAGTATGCATTCAGTGACATATGCTTTCATTCTGTGGACGAAATGCATAATAGAATCACGTACAATACATTTCGTGAGTCAGCAGTTTACGAAATGAATTATGTGTCACGATAATTTCATTACGTGGACGAAATGCATAACAGAATCACAAAATCAGTTTTGTGACCTGCTGCAATACATTTCGTGAGTCAGCAGTTTACGGAATTATGTGTCAGGATAATTTCATTATGTGGACGAAATGCATAACAGAATCACGAAATCAGTTTTGTGACCTGCAGGAGGGGTCCAAGATGGCGTCTCGGTAACATCCTTACTGCGTGGCTCTGCAGTGTGAGGAGTAAAACAAACGTTCTTAACAACTAAACATGACTAAGGGCTGAACAGAAGAAACCTTATGGATAAATAACTGAAGAAGTCGACAACTCTCAAAAAGGGCTTTTCATTCAAGTGTTTTTTCTTTATTTCTTTTCTCGAACAAACGTTGCTAGCCGAGTTGACGAGTTTTCCTGAAGGTTCGAGCAACCTGCTAACTACCGGTAACCTGAATTCTAAGAAACTAACTATAGTGCACTTTTTTTTAATTCTTTTTCCTCGAAAACATTTTGGACCATGGAAGATATACATACCGTAATGCATTCTTATGCCAAGAAATCTCCGAGTGACCAAACTGAATCTGAAAACACTTCAACACTATCAGAGCAAACTGAGATGTGTTTGGCGGCGCCTTTAATATTAGAAACTCCTAAACCACCGCAAGCAGCAAAGAAATCCAAGTTACGAACAAGCGACGAGAATGACTCTGAGCCTGTGTCCAACTCTCGTCTGTTAACAGTAATGGAAAGAATTGAAAAGATGCAAGAGGAGTCACTCAGACGACTTCAATCATTAGAAGTAACGGTTAAAGACAACACCAACTCCATCAAAAGCGTCACCGATGTCCTTGACTCCATGGGGAAACAAGTAGAAGACATGACACATAAAGTTGTATCCCTACAGGACAAAGTTGACATCTTAGAAAAGGAGAATGGCGTTCTCCGGGACAGATGTGGCGACCTGGATGCATACAAAAGAAGATGGAACCTGCGAGTTGCTGGCATTCTTGAGCAAACTGGAGAGAACGTTAAGAATATCATCATTGACATTTTCAGCCAGGTCTCCCCTGACATCGCTCATCATCTGGCCTACTCCGTGGACATTGTGCACAGACTGGGTCCCCGCTCTGCTCAGATGAACTCCAGCCGTCGCATTATCGTGCAGTTCCTATCAAGATCGCATAGGGACAAAATGGAGGGATGCTAGATCAGCAGCCATACTCAAGGAAAATAAAATAAAACTATATGAAGATCTGACTCAGGAGTCCAAGGACATCAGAAACAAACTGTGGCCGTTGGTTGAACGAGCGAGGAAGGAGGGGAAGAAAGCAGGCTTCAAAGGGTCCTTTGCGTACATTGATGGTAAAAAAGTCACAGCTAATCATTTGTGAATGAAGGTTGTTTTACTGCCACTAGGCTGTAATTTTTGCTGGTGCTGTCCGAAATTTAATTTGGTCCAGTCTTAAATGGGTAATGATGAAGTTATTAATATTCTCATAGATAGACATAGAATTGTGTTCTTTCATGCGCGAATCTCGTAGGCCACTACCGTTATTCGCCAGAAGATGGCGCTTATGTTTTGTGATTCGCAGAGCCGTATATGGTGATTCGATATCACCAACTACTTTTTTTTTTTTATTATTATTTTAGTATTATCTTTATTTTAGGTAAAGAAGGGGTTTACGTTGTTAAAGTACCCTTATGTGGAATTCAATAGGTTCTTTTTTGGTACTCATTCAGCATGTATATTGAACAGGTTGGAAAATATGCCCTTGTTATCTTAACTACAGGTTTTGTTCCTCTGCTGCAGAGTTAGTCTGCGATTAAGTGTTCATAGAGGGAAGTATTGTATTTTACTCTAGTTATCTGTGTTTAATTCACAGTATTGTTCTATGTCTTTGTCTTTATTGTCAATTAATGTTAGGGGTCTGAAAGATAATGTGAAACGCAAGGCTTTATTTTTGTTTGCAAAGAAATACAAGGCAGATTTTTATTTTTTTCAAGAATGTCACTCAACTCCAATTGACACTAACTTTTGGAAATCACAATGGGGGAACAACATATGGTTAGCACACGGATCTGAACATTCAGCTGGAGTAGGGATTTTCAAACACAACTTTAAGGGAAATGTTATGGAGACCGATACAGATGTTTCAGGTCACTTTGTCAGTATGATTATAGCCATAAACAGTCTTACTATTATTGTAATTAACATTTATGGATACCAATCATCTCTGGAGAATAGTACACTGTTTGATACTTTGGAAGATAAGGTCTCTTACTGGTTAACTAAATATCCTAATGCTTCTTTAATCTTAGGTGGAGACTTTAATATAGCCTTAAATAACAACATAGACCGATACCACCCAAGGAATTCAGCATCTCTCAATTCAACTCTAAAATGTTTTATGGAGAAGTTTGAACTAGTTGATGTCTGGAGGAAATTGTTTCCATTTGAGCGACAATATACTTGGTCTAATAAGGACAGTTCAAGACAGTCTAGAATTGATTATTGGCTAGTTTCCAAATGCCTGATAAACGATAAAATTTCAGTTCATATTTGTAATACTCCGTTGACTGATCATAAAGCAATCTATCTATCAATATCCTTGCCTGGAAGTCATACAGGCCCAATAGCAACTTTCTGGAAATTAAATAGTTCTCTTTTGAACTACTCACAAGTTAAAGAAAAAGTTAAAGATCTAATAATAACATACTGGAACCTTGCAGAAACCCAGAAATCTTACGGGAGGAATTGGGAACTGTTAAAATATGAGCTAGGGAAGTTTTTTAGGAAGTTTGGTGCTGATCTGGCTAAACAAAAAAGAGCAAGTGAAGACGAGATTATCATGCAGCTGGCGTCTCTTTTTCAAAAGGAGCCCTTATCTGAATTGGAGAGGACTGAATATATGCACTTACAAAATAAACTGGATGAATTATATATAGAAAAAGCTAAGCGTGCATACATTCGATCTAGATCCAAATGGTTAGAGGAGGGCGAGCAAAGCTCAGCCTACTTTTTTAGATTGGAAAAAAATAGATCTCTTCTTGCTACGATCGACAAACTAAAAATAGATGACCAGATAGTTGATAATCCCAAAGATATTTCTACCTTTTGCCACCGTTTTTACAGCAATCTATATACCTCTAAATACTGTGAAGTGACCGCTAACTCATTTATAGATTCAATTAGCCATTGTAGAGTCATTTCCGCAGAGGATAGGGATGCATGTGATTATAATATCTCTAATGATGAGGTATTGAAAGCGATTGATAGTCTTAAAATTAATAAAAGCCCAGGGTGTGATGGTATTACCTCTGAGTTCTATAAAATGTTTGACAAAGAACTATCTCCCTTTTTGCTAAATGTTTTCTCAGAAAGTATTCATAGTGAAGCTCTTCCAACAAGTATGACTCAAGGTAACATCATCCTGATTCCCAAACCAAATAAAGATAAGGAAAATTTAGAGTACTGGCGTCCAATCACACTGCTAAATAATGATTATAAAGTGTTGGCTATCATATTTGCTAATAGATTGAAATACGTTCTGGACTCTATCATTGATGAGTCACAATCTGGGTTCATGAGGAAACGTCATATTGCTAACAATGTTAGACTGATTTTGGATGTGCTAGACTATAACGATCTTATCAATGATAATAGTTTTCTTATGTTTCTTGATTTTTATAAAGCTTTTACTCTCTTGAACATGGCTTCATTTTGAAAGCTCTTGATAAGTTTGGTTTTGGTCATTTTTTTTGTAAAACTATTAGAACCCTGTATAAGAATGGCAATAGTGCAGTAAAATTAAATCTTGGTACATCGCCAAGGTTTAATGTGTCTCGTGGGATCAAGCAAGGTTGTCCTATCTCACCTTACTTGTTCCTAATAGCTTCTCAAATCCTGGCTCTTTATATTTCAAACAGTGCCTTGCAAGGAATCTTAATTGCTGATAGGCAGATTAAAATCAGTCAACTTGCTGATGACACCACACTCTTTCTGAAGGACGCCTCCCAAATTCCTCTATCATTAGACTTAATTAATGGTTTCTCAAAAGCTTCTGGTCTTCACTTGAACTTAAAAAAATGTGAACTTATAGCCATAAAAGATTGCTTGGTGCCCTCTATACATAACATCCCTGTGAGAGATCAGGTCACTTATCTAGGAATTATCATAACCAAAGACCAATCTACAAGGTGCTCTTTAAACTTTAGTCCTACCTTTCAGAAAACACAAAGGAAACTGAATTCATAATAATAATAATAATAATAATAATAAGCTTTATTTGTATAGCACCTTTCATACACAGAATGCAGCTCAAAGTGCTTTACATTTGAAGCATGTAACACAATAATAGTCAGTCAGTCATTATCAATCACTTTTCTTTGCTGTTTATGATCTACTCAGCAACATATCAAAAATATAGAAAATGACATGTCATAAGACTGGCAGCCTTAACCCTCTTACCCCCCACAAGCACGCCATATGGCAACTGTGGCAAGGAAAAACTCCCATATTCCAGGAAGAAACCTTGAGCAGAACCTGACTTAATAGGGGGAGCCCATCTGCTTCTGGCTGGCTGCGCCCTCCAATAGTAGCAGATGTAGAATAATCTGAAAATGTAGTCTACAGGATAAGATGAGTTAACTAAAAGCTTTCCTGTACAGGTATGTTTTCAGATCTTTTTTAAAAATATTTACTGAACTCGCCTGCTTGATGTACAGAGGCAGGGTGTTCCATAGTTTGGGGGCATAATGGATAAACGCAGCTTCTCCACTTTGTTTGTGGAGCACTTTGGGTACGATTAAAAGATTAGAATTGGATGATCTAAGTTTCCTTTGTGGTTGATAAGATATTAAAAGCTCAGAGATATATGAAGGTGCTATGCCATTCAGAGCTTTGTAAGTAATTAACATAACCTTAAAATCAATTCTATAGGAAATAGGGAGCCAGTGCAGTTCAGCCAACACAGGGGTGATGTGTTCTCTCTTCTTAGTCTTAGTTAAAAGTCTAGCCGCAGAGTTCTGTATGAGTGCCAATTTCTTTAGATGTTTTTTGGGAAGACCAGTGAAAAGTGCATTGCAGTAGTCTAACCTGCTAGTGATAAAGGCGTGAATTAGTTTTTCTGCATCTTGTTGAGTTAAGAAGGGCCGCACTTTGGCAATGTTTCTCAAGTGGAAATAGGCTGTCTGAGTAACTTTACTGATATGGGGCTTAAAACTTAACTCTGCATCTAGGATGACACCGAGGCTTGTTACTTTTGATTTGACCTGGTGTGCCAAGTTCCCCAGATTACTAAGAATAATATCTCGCTTTAGTTTTGGTCCAACCAGAAGTACCTCTGTTTTGTCATCATTTAGTTTCAAAAAGTTTTTGCTCATCCACTGATTAATGGAGGTTAGGCATGCAGTGAGGGAGCAAAGGCCATCTGGGTTAGTTGGCTCCACAGAGATATACAATTGGGTATCATCTGCGTAGCTGTGGAAGTTTACATTATGCTGACTTATGACGTTTCCCAATGGAAGCATATATAGAGAAAATAGCAGGGGACCAAGGCAGCTCCCCTGGGCCACACCAAAAGGCAAGTCATGTTTTTCAGATACATGATCTCCTAGACTGATATAAAAATCTCTGCCAGTAATGTAGGTTTGAAACCAGTTTAGAGCATTATCAGAGAGACCCACCCACTTCGCAAGGCGGTGAATTAGGATGCTATGATCAATGGTGTCAAATGCCGCACTCAAATCCAGAAGAATAAGGATTGAGACTTTGTTTGAGTCGGTAGCTAGTCTGAGATCATTGACTATTTTTACTAGAGCCGTTTCTGTGCTGTGATTTGATCTAAAACCTGATTGGAATTTTTCAAGGATACTGTTTTCGTTGAGGAAGGTATTTAACTGATTACAAACAACTTTTTCAAGTACTTTGCTCAAAAACGATAGATTTGATATAGGCCTGTAGTAGGCCTCAGATTGGTATGGTCAAGATTTTACTTTTTAAGTAAAGGTTTCACAACAGCGGTTTTAAAAGCAGTTGGAAATATACCTGTTTCTAATGAGGTATTTATTACCTTGAGAAAAAAGGGAGCTAAGCTATCATATACTTTTTTGAGGAATGTAGTAGGGATTGGATCTAAAACACATGTTGAGGAGCCGGTTTGAGTTATAATTTTACCAAGCTCAGATTGAGTAATAGTGCTAAAGGACCTTAATTTTGGGGGGCTGTTTTTGGGTGTACTATCAAACATATTACTTGTGTTACCAATAGCCTCCCTTATAGAAATGACTTTGTTTTTGAAGAAGTCTGCAAATTCTTCGCATCTTAGAGAGGATGCCTGGCTGAGTGTATCAAAAGGTGTTTGATGCAATAGCCTATCAATGGTAGAGAACAACACCCTAGAGTTTCCACTGTTTTCAGCAATTACCTTAGAGAAGTGGTTCCTCCTCTCATTCCGAATAGCTCTATTATAATTTGCAATTTTTTCTTTTAGAATGGCAAGGTGAACCTGTAACTTAGTTTTTCTCCATGTTCTCTCAGCTTTCCTACATGATCTTTTTAGATCATGGATATTTTCGTTCATCCAAGGTGTCAGTTTGCTACAGGGCCTTTTTTTAGTTTTTAAGGGTGCCACTCTGTCAAGCAGAGCGCCTAATTCACGATTGAGAGCCTCTACCATTTGATCAATGGGATGATGTAAAATATCTAAATTTGTGGAGTCTATAAGAGCTATGAACTGCTGTTCTGCTCTAATGTCCAAGAGTCGCGATTTGATTGCAATTTCGGGATGAATTTTTGGAGTATGTAGTACTATATTAAAAGATACACAATGATGATTAGACATATTTATATCATTTACTGATAAGTCTGTGACTTCTATCCCTCTAGAAATGACTAGATCGAGGGTGTTGCCAAGGTTGTGGGTGGGTCCTGTAACATGCTGCTTTAGCTCTAAACTGTCCAACACATTAAGGAACTTACTGGCTTTAGCATCAGTTGTCTTATTGAGATGAATATTGAAGTCGCCATTTGCAATTATCCGATCATAGCTAGTGATGATGAGTGACATAAGTTCAGAAAACTGGTCGAGAAAGCCTGTCCATAGTTTAGGAGGGCGGTATAAGGTTAATAGAAGTACAGCTGGGTCAGCCTTCAGAGTGAGGGCAATATACTCAAAGGAAGCGAATTCGCCAAAGTTGACTCGTGTGCAACTATATTTGTTTGAGAGAATGGAGGCAATTCCACCACCTCGTTTGCCTTGTCTAATTGAGTGGAAGAAATTATAATTTGGGGGACAAGTCTCAACAAGAACAGCTTCGCTGTCTGAAGTCAGCCAGGTTTCAACAAGAAACAGAAAATCCAATTTTTTTTCACTAATAAAATCATTGATTGCAAAGGTTTTGGTAGTAAGTGCACCTATATTTAGTAAACCCATGTTAGCTGAAAATGCCTCTGGCTTTTGAGGAATATGCTGAGGTATGGAAAGAATATTTGTTAGGTTTCTAGTTTTAAATTTGTCTTTTCTTTTTACTATACGTTGGGTAGAAATCAACGTTGGAATAGAACTATAAGCATAAGTCATGCTATTGCATGACGCAGCTTGATCTATGGTAGTAGTATTGTATGTTACCCTGCAGAAAACATTCTCAGACTCATCCACATGTATAATGCCATTCGAATCAATACCTGGGGGGCGTGAATCTGTAATATTTTCTACAGAATGTCAATGCCTCAGTGTGGACGCTATGTTGTCAGAGAGTAGCCTGGCTCCATGTTGGTTTGGGTGGAGACCATCACGCTTCAGCATACTGGGCCTCTCCCAGAACAAGCCCCAGTTGTTGACATAGGGGATGCTTAGGGAAGCGCAGTAGCGTTTGAGCCAGGTGTGGAGATCGAACAGTCTGGACCATCTCTCAGCACCTTTTCTGTAGGTAGGGAGAGGCCCAGAGATGACAAAGCGTTTTTCTGTGCCCATCAGAGTGGTGATGAGAGTTTTGTAGTTTCCCTGCAGTGCTACTGACTGCTTATCTCTGATGTCGTTCGTGCCCACGTGTACGATGATGTTGTTGACCTTGGTGTGGCAGGCCAGGATGCTTGGGAGTTTCTGCTGGATGTCAAGGACCTTGGCACCAGGGAAGCAGTAGACCTTGGAGGGACCGCTACATGATGGGGGAATGCAGAGGTCTCTAACCATGGAACTGCCGATGACCAGGGTGGAGGTTGATGAGGTCCGGGGAGGAGGGGGTCGGGGGGGCGCCGACTTTGAGGAGGGACCAGGATGGTTGTCTCGGGGCTGGAGGGGCTCCTCATCCTCGGTCAGAATGGCATAGCGATTTTCCAGTCGTATAGGTTGGGCTGGGCCTGAGTGCCGTCCGGACCGTCTGCCGTGCTTGTGATGCTTGCTTCTACGCCATGGCTCAGGCTGGTGTGGAGTGGAGCTGGCCAGCAGAGCAGGCTTGGTTCTCAGCAGAGGCCGGGGAGAGGCAACAGGGACAGAAGTTGCATTAGTGCATGGCATGGTTAAAGTATTGGAGGACAGAGTGAAATCAGGGCATCTGGCATTTGTGTGTGTAAGAGAGGTAACGTTACTTACGGAGAGAATGGTGTCGAGGAACTGTTCATCCTTCTCAATCTGATGGAGGGTCGCTATTCTGGCTTCGAGTTCCACTATCTTTTCGCTGAGAAGGACGCATGAGTCGCAGCCTGGTGCACAGCTGAGGGGAGGCATCGTGTCGCGGCGAGGGCTCGTCGGTGTCAACTGTCTTTTAAACGTTTGTTTGCTAGTTGGCTAGCAACAGCGATATCGTGCAGTTCCTTGATAACTCGAACACAGGTAGCGGGTAAGTAATCTGAGAAGATCTCACTTTTATATTGAGTCACTATTCATGGTTGCAAAGAGACTTATCTTTTAGAGGTAGAATCTTACTCTCAAAAGCTGATGGTATATCCAGACTTACTTATGGTGCTCTCTCTTTAGCGGTAGATAGTAGCTTGTCCAAAAAAATTGATTCTATGTTGTTTAACTTTATATGGAAAAACAGAATACATTATATTAAAAAGTCTGTTATAATGAACTCTAATCAATTGGGGGGGTTGAACTTTTTAGACTTCACAACCTTAAATAACACTTTCAAAATAAATTGGCTTAGACAATTTATTAATAACCCTGCATCCTTATGGAACTTTATCCCTAACTATATTTTTTCTAAAGTTGGTGGCCTGGAGTTTTTATTGATGTGCAATTATAAGATTAGTAAAATCCCTATCAAATTGTCTAACTTTCACAAGCAAATGCTTTTGGCATGGTCTCTCATATATAAGCATAACTTCTCACCTCACAAATGTTACATTTGGAATAACGAGAATATTCTCTACAAAAACAAATCTCTTTTTTTTGAAAACTGGTTTAACAATAACATTACACTCGTTAGTCAACTTTTTGATTTGAATGGTAAACTATACAAATACTCAGAATTCCTAAGAATTTATCAAATTCCAGTAACTGTAAAGGAATATGCTATTGTTTTTGATGCAATTCCCACTGGGATTATAATGTTGTTAAAGGGTAATACTCCCCCACAGCCACTTACTCATCTAAACAATTTACTTGATACTACTGTAGGTCGTCTATGCTTCTCAGTAGAAAATCACAGTATCAATAGGAAGATCAGAGCGTTATTCCAGAGTGAAATTGTTACTATTCCCTATGTTATTCCATACTGGAATGGTATAGTAGAGAATATCCCTTGGAAGAAAGTGTGGTCCTTGCCTTTCAAATACATTGTCACTAATAAAGTGAGAGAGATTTCATTTAAACTAATACACAGGTTTTATCCAGCAAAATCCTTCCTTAAAAGATACAAGCAGGATATTGAGTCCAGCTGCTCATTTTGTAATAGCACTGATGAAAACGTGTCACATCTTTTTTGGAGTTGTACCCACACAGTGAAATTCTGGTCAGAATTCCTAAAGTTCATTCACACAGTATTAATCCCAGATTTTTCATTTTGTTTTAAGGATATTTTTTTTGGTATGTTTGACTTTGAAGCTGAATATGAAGGTAAACACTTCATTATAAATCTTTTATTTCTATATGCTAAATACCACATCCATAGGAGCAAATTCAGTGGTTCTAAACCATTTTTTTCTGTTTTTATGATTGATGGTACTCAAAAAATACTAAGGCCATGAGAACTCTGATTCTGTATGAGTCGTATGTGACCTCAAAGGGTTATTAATGTGTTTGTTTTTTTTTGTTTGTTTGTTTTTTTTCTGCCTACCTGCCCGTCCACCTTGGCCTAATGTGACTGTGGCTGTACCCCTGTATGTTGTGTATTTAATGTAATATTGTATGTCTTTTGTTCTGTCTATTTTGTGTTGTATTTGACTACAATGAAATAAGTAAATAAAAAAAAAAAGTTTTGTGACCTGCTGCAATACATTTCGTGAGTCAGCAGTTTACAGAATTAATTATGTGTTATGATAATTCCATTATGTGGACGAAATGCATAATAGAATCACAAAATCAGTTTTGTGACCTGCTAAAATACATTTCGTGAGTCAGCAGTTTGCGGAATGAATTAGCCAATGGGTAGCCTAGGCTACCATTTAGAAGTGGCCACTTCAATCGCGCCTCCCGTTAGTCAGAGCTCCGTGAAACAAAGGAAAGCCCTTTATTTGGACGGGTAGGCATAGCGATTAGGCCTATTATGCGCGCACTCCAGTGAGACGATATAAACTAGGCCTACTGTTAGGCCTCGAGTCACGATTTATTAGGCTATCCAATCGCTAAACTGTTTTCAAGAACATTACAGGAATCCACTTCATTCATTGTTTTAAAAAATGTTGCTTAGCCCACGAGTTTGTCAGTTTCACTTGCACAGACACGCATAGACTTTGAATGAGCACTCACAGCCTACCACTACCACCTAGGCTAATGTTATGCCTCTATATTTGATTAATTAAGAAGTAGGCCTATGCATTGATCAGGGAAACATTTAGTTTATTTTTCTTTCGGTCCACGGTTCCAGCAGTTGTGCCGCAAAATTAACAGACAGAAGTGGACCAGCAATCTACTCGTCGAAGAGGCTTATAGTTTGAAGATCATAGACCATAGATAATTCAGAGAAAGCCTATGCAGTTGCTTTTTGCGGACCTAGGCTAGGTCCAGCACGGCCTGGCACCGGTTCGCGGATTGCCAATCACACTGCAGTTGCAAAGCCTCTGAATGCAGCCAGCTGTCCCGTTTACTGGCAATGCTACAGCGGACTTAGGCTGCCACCCTGTGGCGAAAAGTTGCAATACATTTCACGCAGCTCTGTGAATAACTTAAGGTTACTCATGTAACCCCGGTTCTCTGATAGCATGAGTGAGGTATCTCACTACGGGACACGCCCCCTCGCGAGTTCCCCAGAAGCCATTATTTCATTACGCCAGCCACCATTGGCTGGACGACTGACGTATGCGACGTGGAGGAGGTACTTCCTCCCTTATATTCTACGGCTCAACGTCATTGCTTCAGTCTAGCTAACCAACCTCTTCTCGCCACCAGCAAGGAGGGTGGTCTGGTGAGATACCTCACTCATGCTATCAGAGAACCGGGGTTACGTGAGTAACCTTAAGTTCTCTTTCAAGCATTCATTCGGTATCTCATTATGGGATATCGTGACTCCCGGATTGCCAGACAAGCTTGCGATCCCCAACAACATCAGTGCGCCCCCTGCGTCCCAGTGCCTAACACTGAATGTGCCAAAGTCGGGGCAGTGACATCAAGTCTGTAAAACCTGACAAACGTTGTCGGGTTTGCCCAACACGCTGCCAAGCATACATCCTCTATGGGGAAGCCCTGAAATAAAGCCCATGATGTCGACATTCCTCGAGTGGAATGGGCTCGTAAACCGACTGGGGGTTGTAACCTCTTAGTCGTATAGGCCAGGGCAATAGCCGCCACAATCCATTGTGATAGACGCTGCTTAGTGAGCGGTCTACCCAGATGTGACTTTGCACAAGACACAAACAGCTGTTCCGTTTTCCTTAACTCCGCTGTTTTGTCCACGTACGCACGCAACGCCCTGACCGGACAGAGCGCATTCAGCCGCTCCTGCTCTGGGGAGGCGAAAGGCGGTGGGTTAAACGCAAATAGTTCAATCGGCCGACACGACAGTGACGGGTTGAAAACCTTCGGAATGAACGCTGGGTTGGGTTTTAATACAACCCTCGAGTCACCCCGGAAAAATTGCATACAGGCTGTATTCACAGTTAGGGCATGAATATCGCTTATGCGTTTAGCCGTAGCCAAAGCCACCAACAAAGCCGTCTTGAGTGAGAGCACTTTAAGATCCAACTGTTGTAATGGAGCCAGCCAGGTAAACTTTGACAGTGGAGAAGGACTTGTTTTTATCCAGTAAGTCTTGCAGAAACGTAAGGATAACGTCCACAGAACACTGGAAGGCTATCGTCCCTGTTTTAATACACCAGTCATTAAATACACGCCATTTGCTATCATACAACGTCCTAGTTGATGACGCCCTAGCGCTCTGAATGGTCGCTATGACATTGCAGGGCAGTCCTGCAGCTGTCAGATTCAGCCTTTCACGGGCCAGACCCAAAGGGCCAGGCGCTCTGGATGAGGGTGAAATATTTCCTCGTTCGCTTGGGACAGCAGGTCCCTGCGGGGGGGCAGCGGCCACGGTGGGGAGTGGAGTAACGGGATTATTTCTGCTAGCCAGGGTTTCCCTGGCCAGCACGGGGCTACGAGAATGAGTCCCCCCTGCTTGTTGACATAAGCCACCACAGTGGTGTTGTCTGTTCTGACCAAGACATGATGCCCTCTCAGGATGGGCAGAAAATGTCTGAGTGCGAGCCAAACCGCCATCAGTTCTAGACGGTTTATGTGCAAAGATTGCATGTGTGAGTCCCACACCCCTTTTATCGACCTGCCCTCGTGAGTAGCTCCCCAGCCGCTCAGCGAGGCATCCGTCGTCACTACTTTCCTGTGTAGGACAGCACCCATCGTAGTTCCCTCCGTGAGGAAGAGTGGGCGTTTCCAGGGCCTTAGCGCAGCGCAGCAGGCTGCTGAGATTGCGATAGGGCGATGGCAGTGACGCGAGGGATTCAATCCCAGTGACGCCACCCATCGCTGAACAGCCCTCATGTATAAACGGCCGAGGGGAACGACCACCAAGGCTGACGCCATGAGGCCCAGGAGTCTGAGGCAGACCCTGAATTTCACAGTAGCCCCCCTGCGGAAAAAAGCGCGAGGCATGCGCGGAACGCTTTGACTCGTTCCGCTGACAGGCGCGCTCTGAAGGTGGTGATCTGACACAGCACGCTTTTCTCCCAGTTTATTCTGAAGCCTAGTAACAACAGGTGCTCCGTTAGGAGAGCCGTGTGCTGCTGCGCTTCCTGGTATGAGTGCGCGGCCACCAGCCAGTCGTCGATAAAAGTAGCCAGACATAAACCTTTTTCCCGGAGCGGCGCGATAGCCGCTTCGGTGACCTTGACGAAGACTCTGGGGCTGAGCGCAAGGCCAAATGGGAGGGCAAGCCACTCGTAGGCCACACCTCGAAAGGCAAACCTGAGGAACTTTCTGTGGGGCGGATAGATCGGGACGTGTAGGAACGCATCGGTCAGATCCACTGAGGTGAACCAATCGCCCGGGCGCACGAAGCGCATTAATGCGTCGTTGGTTAGCATCCTGAACCTGTACTTTCTTAGGTATCTGTTCAGTGCACGCAGGTCCAATATTGGGCGCAAGCCCCCCTCTTTCTTTGGGACCAGAAAATACCTTGAGTAAAAACCGTGACGGCTTTGCTCGATGTGGACTACTCTGATCGCTTGTTTGTTTAACAGGGAAATTATTTCCCCCTGTAGAACACGGGCAGATTCCCCTGTGGCGTGGGATTGTACAATCCCATTGAACGGGGGTGGGGGTGTAGAGAACTGTAGGCGGTAGCCTTTCACTATAATCTTTATTATCCAGTCTGACTTCAAGTGCATCCGCCAGTACTGGATGCGCTCGGTCAGTGGCGAAATGACGCCATCTAGTGGCGCTAACTGGCGCGACCGAGCTGGCGTGGGCTGCAACGCTAGCGTGCTTATGTTGCCCATCGCCCCCGGTGGAGCTTTGGCTCCGCCTGGTTGCGTTATTAGGGAGTGATTGCACGCCATTGCCACTGAACATGGCTCGTGACTTTTTGTGAGAGCTTTTTTGTTCATTTGACAATTTTTTGCATTCTTTTGACGGATACGCCCTCGGCCCTCGGCCTGGCTGCGCACCGAAACATTTATTTTTGAAGGGGGGCACTGGTGTGTGCTTGTGAGACTCTGTTGGGGCTCGAACTGGCACTCCAGGTCTCTTCTCCGCTTCAGTGGGCTGTGAACTGCGAGCTCCTCTGTGGCCTCTGCACGCCTCTTGGGGGGCAGTGAACATGCCTCTTTGAACAGGCCCAGGAACGGGGCCGGTGTGAGTCGAGGAGGGGGGAGCGTCTGGCTGGACCCGCCCCCCCTCGTGTGCAAGGCGCGTACTAGGCGCGCTTCTTCTTCCTCGCTCCCTGCGCGGGTGGGGGGTTTTGCTGACCTCCCTGTGTCGCGTTAGGGTTAAAGGGCTTTTTAACCCAGGCACCTTTGAGCTCGGGGGTCTTACCAAGGCTCTGAGTGGCAGTCTGGGTCGGGAGCTGACGTCTCGGTATCCGGTACTGCGGCGGGCGTGCCGCTGCCTCGGAGAACGTCTGTCTGGGTGCTTTGGGAGCGGGGGCTTGTGCCTTTCTGGGGAGGCACAGCTGCAGCGCTTCACCGTCCCGTTTCTTTTCCTCACACCGCTTTTGCATAGTGGCCACGGCTGGTCCAAAGAGGCCTTTGGGGTCCACGGGCACATCTAGCAGCTGGGTCTTCTCCTTGTGGGAGAGTCTGGAGAGGTTGAGCCAGCTCTCTCTCTCTTGAGAGACCATGAGGACCATAGCCCGTCCCGCCGTTTGCACCGCACACCTGTGTAGCTGTAGGCAGAAGTCTGTGACCACACACATTTCGTCCCACACAGCTGGCTGGTTGGGGGCGGACGAGAAGTCTTCCTCCAGCTCGGCTTGGTAGGCCATGAGCAGAGATGAGGCGTTGAGAGCTCTCACCGCCGATGCCACTGCTTTGTAGCTTTTTTCAGTCACGGCGGACTGGAAATTGTCGGCTTTGGAGGGGAATGCGGGTCCTGAGGGGGTCATCGCAGACTTCTGGGTGGGGTGGAGATGGGAGGCCAGGAGCGGTTCGACAGGGGGCAGATGGGAGAATCCACTGCTTTCCATGTCTGGCCATTCCAGCGCCGCGAGCCCTTGAGCCGGGTTTTTCGCTGAGAATGGGCTGCTCCATGAGCGTGTGGCTTCCTCGAGGCACTCGGGGAAGACGGGCAGTAGTTGTCTGGTGGAGCTTTTAGCCTTCGGGAGCCTCTTTCCCTTAGCGAGAGGACACGGTCTCCTTCTGGGCCTCAGGCCAGGGAACGCCGAGCTTTGCAGCTGCTCTCTTGCAGACGTCGTGAAGGCCCACGCTTGCGGCTTCATCAGCCTTAGTGGCGGTGCTATCACTTCTCACGCCGCTCGGGCGAGCAGCCTGAGTGGCTAGAAGGAATAAGTCGTCGCCATCCTCATCCCCCAGGGATAGTAGGTCGACAGCGTCATCCTCTGAGATGAGTTCAGCTTCGCCAGTCGCACCTAGCATCCCCATTGGGCTGTCTTCGGTGTCGGATATAGGCGATAGAGCGTCGAGCTGGTCGCCCCAGCTAGCGCCCAGTTCTCCAGCACCAGCCGGCTCCTGGGAAAGGGTTGCTGACTCAAGGGGAGGGAGGTCATCCGCTCCTAGCATGGGGTCGTCGTCGGTGAGACTGGCTAGGCGTGCTAGCCTACGTCGGCGAGACCGGAGGGAAAGTCGGGCGCAGTGTTCACACACTTCCGGGGATGTTAACGCGGTCTGGGCGTGTTGCAGCCCCAGACACGCGGCGCACACCTGGTGGGTGTCAGCGGCCAAAATCTTGTTCCCACACCAACACATCCTAGCCGGGGCTTCGCACTTCCTCGCGGGGAGTGGGGGCACTGGCGTCGACATGTTGTTTCGCTACTGTTTGAGGACAGGCTAGCGGTTGCTACTGTTTGGTGACAGACTAGCTTTGGAGCTACTGTATGGAGACAGACTAGCTTTGGGGTTTGGAGGCTACTGTTTGGAGACAGACTAGCGGGCTACTGTTTGGAGACAGGCTTAGCTACAGTTTGGTGACAGGCTAGCAAGGGAGGGGCTACTGTTTGGAGACAGGCTAGCGTGCTACTGTTTGGTGACAGGCTAGCAAGGGAGGGGCTACTGTTTGGAGACAGGCTAGCGTGCTACTGTTTGGTGACAGGCTAGCAAGGGAGAGGCTACTGTTTGGCAACAGGCTAGCCAAGTCCAAACCAGTGCTCTTCGAAGATGAAGCGGCGTTAAGGTAGCGTTCGGGGACCGAGTCGTTACCTCGCTCAATGAACAGTTAAGCCACCAAGCCACAGCACCTGTATACGAGAGAGCAAGCCTCTGGGGGCGAGAAGAGGTTTTAGACTGAAGCAATGACGTTGCACCGTAGAATATAAGGGAGGAGGAAGTACCTCCTCCACGTCGCATACGTCAGTTGTCCAGCCAATGGTCCAGCCTTTCGCCTCCCCAGAGCAGGAGCGGCTGAATGCGCTCTGTCCGGTCAGGGCGTTGCGTGCGTACGTGGACAAAACAGCGGAGTTAAGGAAAACGGAACAGCTGTTTGTGTCTTGTGCAAAGTCACATCTGGGTAGACCGCTCACTAAGCAGCGTCTATCACAATGGATTGTGGCGGCTATTGCCCTGGCCTATACGACTAAGAGGTTACAACCCCCAGTCGGTTTACGAGCCCATTCCACTCGAGGAATGTCGACATCATGGGCTTTATTTCAGGGCTTCCCCATAGAGGATGTATGCTTGGCAGCGTGTTGGGCAAACCCGACAACGTTTGTCAGGTTTTACAGACTTGATGTCACTGCCCCGACTTTGGCACATTCAGTGTTAGGCACTGGGACGCAGGGGGCGCACTGATGTTGTTGGGGATCGCAAGCTTGTCTGGCAATCCGGGAGTCACGATATCCCATAATGAGATACCGAATGAATGCTTGAAAGAGAACTTAAGGTTACTCACGTAACCCCGGTTCTCTGATAGCATGAGTGAGGTATCTCACCAGACCACCCTCCTTGCTGGTGGCGAGAAGAGGTTGGTTAGCTAGACTGAAGCAATGACGTTGAGCCGTAGAATATAAGGGAGGAAGTACCTCCTCCACGTCGCATACGTCAGTCGTCCAGCCAATGGTGGCTGGCGTAATGAAATAATGGCTTCTGGGGAACTCGCGAGGGGGCGTGTCCCGTAGTGAGATACCGAATGAATGCTTGAAAGAGAACGGGAGGCGCGAGTGCCACTTCTAAATGGGACCCACTGGCTAATTCATTCCGCAAACTGCTGACTCACGAAATGTATTGCAGCAGGTTACAAACCTGATTTTGTGATTCTCTTATGCATTTCGTCCACGTAATACAATTTTCGTGACACATAATTCATTCCGTAAACTGCTGACTCACAAAATGAATTGTAGCAGGTCACAAAGCTGATTTCGTGATTCTGTTATGCATTTCGTCCACGTAATGAAATTATCCTGACACATAATTCATTTCGTAAACTGTTGACTCACGGAATGTATTGTAGCAGGTCACAAAACTGATTTCGTGATTATTTTATGCATTTCGTCCACGTAATGAAATTATCCTGACACATAATTAATTTCGTAAACTGCTGACTCACGAAATGTATTGTAGCAGGTCACAAAACTGATTTCGTGATTCTTTTATGCATTTCGTCCACAGAATGAAAGCATATGTCACTGAATGCATTTCGTAAGTTGTTAAGTTACTATTGCGTGGACGGAATGCCTTCTGTAACACAACACAATAATTCTGTGGACGAAATTGAAATAGGATGCACAGAATGATGCGTGTAGGTGCATTCCGTATTTACGTAGACAGAATTACTTTTGACCAAACATTTCGTCTACGACAGTGAATACTGCATTCAGCATTATGTCCACGAAAGGAAAAGGCCACCAGTCAATTTCGTCCACGAAATGATGTGCTCGCTTCAGTGTTTCGTGGACACAATGCAAACCAATTTGTGCATTCCGTGGACAAAAGGCGTTACGATGTAACATGGTTTCGTAATGAATATATGTATTTCGTCACACGAAAGTCATTCTGTCCACGAAATAAGGCATGTTACATTTGGCGCCCCATAGAAGCTGCGCTTTATTGTGGCCGGTGATTTCAATCAAGTACATCTGAACCCTGGGGCGGACTGGGACCAAAAATCGGCCCTCGCATATTTGGCCCAAGCGGCCCTCAAATCGGTCGGGCACACCTAATTAAATACAAAATCTTTGCATTACCCTTAAATATGCATATATTTTCAACTGTCATGGAGCACTGAAAGTGATAGGCCTCATTGGCTATCACTCTCACTAATCAGAGGTAGCCATGGAGTACATGATCTCCATATTCAAGTAGCCTAGGCCAGCGGTCCCCAACCACCGGGCCGTGGGACATTCCTAACCGGGCCGTAGCCTACGACATGAGTTTTAAAAAAAATGCATGCAAACTAAACTAAATTTAATTCGCAATAATGTCACATTTTTACATGGCATAGGCCTATATGCAGTTGTTTGATTGCACGCATGTTTGCATTTTGCAAGGTCTATTTTCTTACGTCTGTCTGTCCTGCCTTCAACACTTTTACATATTGCCTTCAGCGCTGCGCAGCCTCCGGTCAGCTCACTTCACTTGATCAGTTCTTGGCGAACGGTAGTGTCACACGAAGTTAGCTAAACTGCTAGAATGAGCAACAAAAAACAAGCATCTTTAGCACTGGCCAGAGTGTTTGAGTTGCGAGATCCGCTGCAGAGATTTCTTACAGAAAAAAAAGTCACCGTTAGCTGCACATTTTAGTGATGAGGACTGGGTGTCAAAACTCGCTTACCTGTGTGGCATATTCGGGTTGCTTAATGACCTCAACCTGTCACTCCAGGGGAGAATGACGACTGTCTTTAAACTGGCAGATAAAGTCACTGTATTTAAAGCCAAGCTTGATTTGTGGGGACGAATGGGAACGGGGTGTATTTGATATGTTCCAAACAGTAGTGGGGGTTTTGGGAGAGACTGAGGCAGGGCCCTTTCTCTCGCAGCTGGTGCGCGATCACCTTGTTGCGCTTTCAAATGAGTTTGAGCGTTAGGGTACTTCCCATTCTCCAAAGATGCACGGCAAACCAATGAGTGGGTCCGCAACCCATTTGTCAATATCCAGAATAGTCCTAACTTGTCAGCGCAGGAGGAAGAGCAGTTGATCGAAATTGCAAATGACGGTGGTCTTAAGAGTGTGTATGAGGAAACCTCTCTGGCGGCTTTTTGGATCAAAACCAAAGCAGAATATCCCAAGATAGCCGTGAACGTGCTGAAAACCGGGTTTTCTGCAATGGCTGCAACTAAGACCAAATTGCGCAATCAACTGGACATTTCAAACACACTAAGGGTGTCACTGTCTTCCATCACCCCCAGATGGAACCTTCTTGTTGCAGGTAAACAAGCACAGGGCTCCCACTGATTATATTCGTAATGCACGTTTAGTTCCCATGTTTTGTTCCCATATTTTGTTAAGCATGTTCACACTTGATAGATGTAGCTTCAAGTTGTTCAATTTTCATAGTTCATAGGCCTATTGTTAAATTTTTACTTCTTCAAGTTCACGTTTTTCACATTTTTAAGAGTTTGTTACCTTCACTGTTCATACATAACTGGAGCTAGTTCTTTTCAAGTAATGCATGCACAACACATATGGAACCCCCGAACCCCCAACCCACTACCCCCCCAGCCCCGGTCCGTGAAAAAAAAATGGGAATCAAACCGGTCCATGGCACATAAAAGGTTGGGGACCCCTGGCCTAGGCTATACAAGCAATTATTAAAGAAGAGTTTCTGCTTGAATTCAAAGTACACTCTAAAAAATAATACACTTACTCAACTTAAAAAAATTGAGGTAACAATTTGCATGGATCTTTTTAAGTAATTTCAACTCAAGCCGTTTTTGAGTAAATATTGTGAGACTTACATAGTTAGAACAACTGAATTATATTATATGATCAAATTAATATAATTAAGTTGGTTCAACTTAATTAAGCTTTTAGAGGACAAATCAGGTTGATTGTGCTAAACTAATTGAGTTCTTCTCACTATAAAAGTCTCACAATATTTACTCAAAAAACAACTTGAGTTGAAACGACTTAAAAAAAATTAAGGTAACAATTTGCATGGATCTTTTTAAGTTATAGTAACTTACTTCACTTCTGTCTGAATAAAAGCACACAGCAATTTAAATTTTCTGAAAGCATTGTTTATTTTTAAAGCAATGGCAACTGGTCCAGTTGTGCAATGAATGAATGTAGAAATCCGTCTGAATTCGTCATTTATCTGTATAAAAGAAAGGCACAATGTTAGAAAATTTACCTCAAGACAAACAACAAAATGAACAAAATCTACATGGTTTGCAGGGATTGACACATAATATTTCTCAAACTTCAAAAATAAATAAATGTTGGCCTACCTATTAGGCCTATGTTCAGGTTAAGCTAAGAATGTCAAATGGCCCACAAACCTTCATAAATAGTGACAATGTTAGGCTTAACTAGGACGACCAAATATGATCCTCAAACACATGCACACTCTAAAAAATGATTCAGAGGTTAGTAGATAAAACTTAAAATGAAGAACATTTTCGACATAAAAAAATTAAGTTTGCTACTTGTACATGTATAGGTGAGTTGACAATTTATTTTAAGGAGTTTGTAATACTGAAAAAGAAAGAAAGCTGTCTCAACTTATTCATATATGGATTTTCAACACACAGTCTTGCTTTCACCTAACAATAGAAAGTATTAAGTTCCTGAAACTTGTAAATCTCGTGACCAAACTTATAAAGCTAATAACACGATTGAACGTTCAGGACCTTCCAGACCACGCCTGAGAAGTAACAGAAATTATGGCACAGGATCCTGTAGCCTGCATCGAACATCACAGGTACGTGCAAAGTAGTCTAGCCTACTATTTTTGTGTTTGTTTTAAAAGCAACAGCTATCAAACAACGGCACACAGTGCATCAAAATCTTTGTCACGTGACACTCAAATGAAATTAACGCTACAGCTTGCCCTTTTGCTAATTTGAATATTTGAAAAGATGGATTTTAGCTATCTACAGACAGTAGCTATCGTGTCTTCCAAGCTAGCTGCTGCTTGCACGGTAATTAAACCATTTGAAAAGATGACTTTGGTAGCTGGCGTCTTCAAAGTTACCTGCAGCCTGCCCTTTGATCATTTGGAGTTAGTAAAGGTAAATTTAGCTGTCTGGTGTCTTCAAATTTCACCGTGGCAGCTGTATTCCGCACTTAACATTTTAGCATTGCTAGTTCTAACACATTTCAAATTATTCAATAGGCTACATTTAAACTAGATACAATGCTCAACTGACAGCAGCACCAAACAGTTACTGAATTTGCCTATGTGTAAAGAGCTAAATTACCTAGATTGTAGTAGACGTTAATCACTGTAAGACAACTGAAACAACACAAAATAAGGGCTGTTGCTGGAAATATTTAATTCCTGTAGGCTATACCAGAGAGGGTTCAAGCGGAGCGAGAGGCGCAAACGTTCGACAATTTCCGCGTTCGATTATTGCAAGGGGGAGGGGGGGAAATCCCCCTTTATGCAGACCAGAGTAAGCCCTTGCTGCACTAATGTCAATGGAGACTTGTGGAATTTTACCAATAAATTGGTCATTTTGTCTTTCTGGATTTGTTGAGGGTTTTTTGGAAAATTGTGTCATAATCTGTAAGTGTTTGGGATCATTTCAAGCCTAATAGTGTAATTTTTTAGTGTTCGGATTTGTAATAAAATAACTTAATATTAGACCATGCTGCTGCCAGTTACTGTCCGGTTGTTAGCATGCTAGCTAGCCTCTTAGCTAAGGTAACATTTTAAACGGAGAAGTGTAATTTCTTTGAAATGACAACTAGCTGAATAACACTACTGACATTAGTTAAAGTGGATAGTCTATACTCAAGCGAATTTGCAACAGTATATTAAGTTTAAGCGAAGTCCTTCAACTACTAGTCACTTGTTAGCGCATAGCTGTATTGCCATAGCTACTACCATCCACTTGTATAGCATTTTAAGCTAGCGTTAGCTAGCTAGCTAGCTCGGTTCACATGACAAATTAAATTATTCATATCATTTCCTTAAGAATGATTCATTGGTATCATACATGATTATGGACAATAATACTGTGAACACAATTATGTTTATCTGTTGTTATTGCTTATTAAGAGAGAAAGTTTATTTAGTGACGTAGGGTGACACTCCCACTTATGCAGACCGGAACTGTCCCGTTTTGCTCCCATAGTAACGAATTACGTTGCTCTATCTTGCTAGTAATCAAGGATCTTTGGCTATACTACATTGCTGGTACATCTTTCAACGCTCTTTGAGAGACCACCACCACTCATGCCATCGATGTTGAATTTTGGCCGTCTGACGGAAACTGATCAATCTGACCAACAATTAACATCGATTTGACACTCTTTTGCTGTCCGGGGTTGCAAATCATTCATTTAGAACATTTAAGTTACGCTGTTTGTTATTATAATCACAGCACGGCCTTACGTTATCATAACCACATCATTACATTATCGCAATTAATAAGTCATCATAATCATCATCGTCAGCATGGCATGTCACACAGTAGGCCTACAGTAGGCTACATCGACGTAACCGTGAACTTCAGCGGTAGAGAACAGACATGGGATGTATTAAACTATGTGAACATATATTATATTTCGAACACTATTTTAACATTTTTGATTTCAGTAGGTCCATTTTTAATTTAATAGCCTACAGTACCAAAATTATTCATGACTTATTGAGTAAACAAATGGCAGGTTTGTCCGAGAGCCAGATGCAGTTCCCAAAAGAGCCACATGTGGCTCGCGAGCCATAGGTTCCCGACCCCTGGCCTACCTGCTCCACCACTGAGTTCTTATCATGTAGCCACAAGCAGTGGTGCAAAAAGTGGGTATGCGCTATATGCGGCGCAGCTCCATGGGGGCGCCAAAGCGATGGTAAAATAAATAAATAATATATTTGGTATTTTCTATATGTAGCTACTGCTGTCCGTTTCTAAATTATTTCAACATTTTCTCAATGTTCTATAACATTTTAGAGGACTACCAGGCTAGAGTAGGCGCCCTATCTCATAAGATTCCATCACAGAATTTTGACATAGAAGAGGGAGTGGGGGCGTCGTGAGCGCTGGGCGAGCAGATAGGCCTACGAGTAGTGAGTTGCCGTCTATGGAAAAAGATGGATACAGCAAAAAAAAGCTGTTGACAAAAAATAGAAAAAGAAAGGGAGAAGGAGATGGCATGTCAAGGGATGCAACAGCAGTTAAATAAGTGGACGGTGAAAGGCAACAGGTAGGATTTATTAAAGTGATGACGTCTGTACTTGGAGGCTTGCAAATATGAATGTTAACAGACTAACTAGCGTTTGTTAAGCATAATGCCGATTGAAACATAGCCTATTCCATTCAGATAGCTAGGTGGCTGCCATGCTCATACTGCACTTTTAATGGCCAACTGCAAAGAGAAATGTCATGCTAGCAGCAACTCATTACATGTTTCCATATCCTAGATAGATAGATAGATAGATAGATACTTTATTGATCCCCAGGGGAAATTCAAGGTCTCAGCAGCATACATACAACACAAACACATTCTTTAACAGCAGAAAGAGTAATTAAAGTATATAATATAAAAACACAACTAAGCAGTAAGGACAGTAGAAGATAAAGAATATGCTAAAAATACTAAAATACAAAATATACTAACACTTAATACAATATATAATAATATACTAAAATACAAATTACAAAAATACTAACTAACTAACACTTAATCTAAATCAATTCTAAAAACAGTATCCACATAGTGGTGATTAATAAATCAGAGGCGCTTGCAATGACTGAGGCAGGGACTGAGCCTGTGATTCTCTGTGCATAGTAAGGTATGGTAAGGTGCTCTAAGGGACCGTTCGTTATTTATAAACGGGGTCACCGGAGGAAAATAGGGGAGGGTCATGTCTTTTTATTCTTTGATGAGGGGAGGGTCACCTAACTTTTTTTTGTCTAGGAGGGAGGGTCACCCATCTTTTGTATTAATGAAAACAGCAAAAAATCAAAGTGGCTTGTTTGATTGTTGATTTCTGTCGCCATATAACGTTATCTTTCGTTCCATAGCTCTGTCAACATTGAACAATGAAAATAAGGGAGATTTCTCACGCAAAATACGGAAAATGTCAACATTCGTCCCCATTAACGTTGGAAGGGTTGGAGCAACAAAGTAGCCTACTTTATTCACGCCTAACAGCCTATATCCATTTGGTCAACTTTATCCAGCCCTAAAAAAGCTAAATTTAACTTTGGTTTACTTGTATAGCCTAACTTTAAACAGTGTGCTTAACATAAAGCATACTTGTGCTTCATTCATCCACACATCCAGCTCCTAACGTTTTGACAAGCATTTCTACCAATTGACCTTGTTCCTGCCCATCTCTAGCTTTGCTGTCTCCATCCTTCCTGTTTTTTTTGTTTGCAAAAAAATATATAGTATTTATTGGTAACCAGCAACAAGTGCAATTTGTTAATCGCTGTTATTCTCTCTCCTGCCAACAAAAATGTGTTACGCTCTCACGACAACCACGTCGTTAACTTAAATAGGCCTAGGTTAACATCACTCTGAGTTCGCATTCAAGCAAGCAAAACGATGATTTGAATACATCTGTTTCACTGGAAGGGCAAGGTGTAACAACAGGACAAAACAGAGACAGTCCAGAATGCAGGACTAATGTTATGAGAGTATTACAGTAATATGGGATATTCTACGGGAAAATATTAAAACGGCAAGACAGCGGGGAAACGTTAAAATGATAAACCCGGAAAAAGTTGTCATGTTAGGTATTTTTCGGTCCCTGTGATTATTTGTTAAATTGTGCAAACGGCCTTTTCAAGTCATTTGAGAAGGAAAGAGTGTAGCAAGCTCCCAAATTGACGCTCATCTGAGAAATTGAGTTTTGGATAATGTTCAGCTTCGGCGGCTTTAGCTACAATGCTGAGAAAGCCTAGAGACGAGTCCATAGCAACAAGTTCATTACCCAGTGTGCTTTGTTGAATGGTCTCAATGCTTTATTGTTTTATTTCATGTGAATACTTAGAGGAGTAACTTTTCAAGTAGGCTAATGCAGTTGCAGGAAGTGTGCATTTCGTTTCCATGCTTATTGTGTTTCCACAACAATGTTAGTGAGTAAATCTACTGAAATGGCCACCATCTTGGTGAAGTGTGATGTGTAAGATCAGAAAGCAGAGGTTGGTTTTAAGGCGGTAGCATTTGTTGATGTGTTTCTTACCGCGTAAGAGCGTGGGCAGAAGACATCGACAATTGACCGGGGAGGGTCATATCATTTTTGAAAATGCTGCTGGAGGGTGGTTGAAAATTATATAGCAGGCAGGGAAGGGTCATGCAACTATTGATCGAAGCACTCAAAATCCCTCCGGTGATCCCGTTTATAAATAATGCGCCTAAGGTGCTCTGTGTGAATAAGTGTCATGGTGGTAGTGCAATGGTGATAGTGGTCATGGTGATAGTGCAAATGAGTAAGTCAACAGTGCATCAATGCAGAAATAAAGTAAAGTCTATATATCTATATATTTAACTATTTAAGAAAATGTATAAGTGTGGCCACAGTTCGGCTGTGGCATGGAGGGGGGGTGGTTATGCATATGTGCTAATGTGCTAATATAGCACGCAAACAGTGAGGCATAAAGACAGTGGTACAAGTGGCTAGTGGACAGACAGTACCAAACATGGAGGGGGTGAAGAGGCAGACAGACTATGCAGAGAAGTCTATCTCTCCTCTTCCCTTAAGTGAGGCATTGAACAGTTCAATGGCCCTGGGGACAAATGACTTTCTCAGTCTGTCAGTTGTGCAAGGCAGTGAGCGAAGTCTCCAGCTGATCAGGCTCTTCTGCTTAACAATAGTGCTGTGGAGTGGGGGACACTCATTGTCCAAGATGTTGATCAGTTTGTTCAGGGTCCTTTTTTCAGATAGTGAAGTGATGCACTCCAGTTCAGCTCCCACTACAGAGCCAGCTTTCCTTATCAGCCTGTCAATTCGCCCCACATCCTTCTTCCTTGTGCTTCCTCCCCAGCATACTACTGCATAGAAGAGGACGCTGGCAACAACAGACTGGTAGAACATCCTGAGGAGCTTACTGCACACATTGAAGGACCGCAGCCTCCTCAGGAAGTACAGCCTGCTCTGCCCTTTCTTGTAGAGTGCATCAGTGTTGACTGACCAGTCCAGTTTATTATTATCCTAACAATGAAGGCTCCTTGTAATAACTTAATATTGTGTTGTCAATGTGGTGCAAACAAACAAGGCTAGAGTGCCTATCAGCCTTATCCATTGTGAGCAATAGCTGGCAAAAGGACGTTATGAGAACCGTTTAGACTCCCTTGAAGTGGCAATGCACCATTTATCAATACTTATCAAGTATAACATCAAGTTAAACATCAAATTGGCAGCATTTATTTAAAAACATATTCAATAGACACTAATGCGCTGTAATAGTGTAAATTATTGGCCTTTTTTTTTTGCTTTATTTTTTTTAATTTTTTAATTTTTTTTGGGGGGGGGCGCCTATATTGTTGTTGCATACCCCTCAAAAATGGGTAGCTGCACCCCTGGCCGCAAGGCTCCACCACCTGCTCACTGTCCCTCTGTATGCTTGCTTACATCCTCGTTCAAACTCAACGAACTTCAACATGTTGCTGACATTTGCTAGCCTACTTCCAATATTGTATTTTTGAATTTTCATTGGTGTTACTTTTGCACTATTGTCACTACCGGCATCGGCCGCAATTTCGTGTAGGCAACTTCGATTAACTTCTGATGGCTCACAAAATCCTGGCTCTGGGCCAAAATGCGAGGGGTGGGCCTGACGTGAGCTGTTATTGGATCAGTCGCGTGTCAATATGGAAATGTAACCAGTGGGCCGCTGATTGTCCTTCCTTTGGGCCGATCGTTGGGCAAAATTATTAAATTATATATATCCTATTCTATCGGCCCAAAAGGTGCGTCGGCCCACCGGGAAAATGCCCGGTATGCCAGATGGCCAGTCCGCCCATGGGCACATATATTCTAAAAGAAACAGATTTTGGGCTAAGTATCCAGTGGCAGATATGTGTGGACTGGTGAATGACCAATCACTAGAGACATATGCCAAATTTCTTGTTTTTGTCAGTGAGAGAGTATGGAGATGGTGATCACAGATCAGCCAACGATTACAATGTTACAGTGCAGTTATTTTACAACAGAACAAAGCAGTTTGGCACAGGAACTGCTACAAATCCACCTGTAACGAGCATCTAGATTCGCTACTAGAAATCATGTGAATCAGGCAGGACTCCGTGTCTTCAGAAAATATGTGGTAGACCATCTTCTGAACCTGCAGCAACACCTGCAACTGCATCATGTCCATCTAGAGGGACTTTGTACACTTGTTCAGCAGCAGCTGCTGCCAGCATAGATAAATGCTTCTTCTGTCAGAAGCAGACAGGGCAGAAAGAGCGTCTTCATAAGGTGTCCTCTTTCAATGCAGGCAACCAACCAAGAGATATAAGTAATATTTTCAAGTCAATGACTTTTAACAGGTAGCCAGTGTAAAGATGCTAGGATGGGGGAAATATGTTCATATTTGTATGTATTTTAGCAGCTGCATTTTGTATAAGCTGTAAGCTCTTTATACAGGTATTATTACAGCCAGTGTAATAGCATTGCAATAGTACTGCAATAGTGTATCCTTGAGGTGACAAAAGCATGGATTCATTTCTCGGCATCTGGTAAGGAGAAGGACTTCCTTATCTTTGAAATGTTCCTTAAATGGTAAAATGAAGTTTTGGTGATCTGTTTTATGTGATTATTTAGTGCTAGGTCCTGGTCAATTATAACTCCTAGGTTTTTAACACTTGTGGATGAAGTCAGTGGAAGATCACTATATGTAGCCTGTGATGTGGATAGGATATCCCTCATCTTTTTAGAACCTAAAACCATGACTTCTGTTTTAGTTCAAAAGCAGGAAATTATTCATCATCCATGTCTTTGTGTCTCTTATACATGTGTCAAGTTTGGCTAACGGGGTTAATTCATCAGGTTTTATGGAGAGGTATAGTTGTGTATCATCTGCTAAACAACAGGGGCCCCAGTACTGAGCCTTGAGACACTCCATATTTTACCATAATCTGGGTAGATGGTTTATTATGGACCTGTACAAATCGTTGACGGTTAGGAAGGTATATGATCTAAACCAAGCGAGTGCTGAGTCTTTGATGCCTATCAAATTTTCAAGCCTAAGTAGTATGTCATGGTCTATGGTGTCAAAGGCAGCGCTGAGGTCCAGGAGGACCAGTATTGATACAAGGCTAGGTTTTTTGAGGGAGGGCTTAATAACAGATGTCTTAAACGACTGTGGTACATGCCCTGATAGCATTGAATTATTTATAATCTAGAGCAAAACATTCTCCAGGAAGGGGAGAGCTGTCTTAAGAAGGTGAGTAGGAATAGGGTCTAGTAGACTAGTTGTAGATTTTGATGAGGAAATTGTGGAAGTGAGGTCTAATATGTTGTGTATATGTAAATGAATTAAATGTTGTTCGAGGTCTCATCTGTGATTGTTATGTTTTCGCTATCCTTCAGCAATGGAGTATGTGTATTTGGTGAAACTGATTGGTTATTAATCTTATCTCTAATTGTTTGACATACAATCATACTGTTGAAAATAACTTTTTTGTGAACTTTGTTCAACATAGCCAGTGATTTAGGCGAAATGTATGGTGTTAATTACAGTAAAATATACAATTTAAAAAAATAGGGTCGAAACAGGTAACATGTTCAATGACCTCTAAAGACAGTCCAACCACTCTCCAAAAATTAACATTTCAAACCCACAGAAACCACATAGGCCCCCTGACTAAAAGCTGAATGATTCCAGCAAAAACTGTCTTGTAACTGAAATCAGTTTGCTTCCGAAACGTAATGTAAAGCACAAGCATCGTGCCATATGGTCGTGTATCCTGAACTGATAACATGGACATGTTGGTGTTAATTGCTAGCATCACATTGTCGATTAGTAGTTTTATTTGTTCAGGGTCAGATCGTGCTCTCTGAATTCGTCTCTCTTGGGATTCATTAGTTTCGGGGAGAATTTGATCGATAGAGTTCCCATGCCATGTCTAAGTCTTAATGTTTTCAATGCGTCTACATGGACTTTATGTGTCAGATAACGCTTTAGGTAATCAAGCTTCCACTCAGACCAAGTTTTCCCACGAGCGAACTCTCCTTTCGCTTTTGCCTCCGAGCAGAATTAGCAGATCACACCACTTCTTTCGTAAATATGTCTGAAAGTTTTTTCCTACCTGGACCATCTTTTCTGTCAGTTTGGAGTATTTCATCTAGGCCACAGGGGCCCTGGCCCCACCTAAAATCTCATTGGCCCCTGTACCGTCAATCATCAATAAATGTCAAACTTGTTCAGGGGCTCGTTTCTAGAAAGCGTTGTTTGCTAACTTGCGTCGCAACCTTGGTAGTTCGCTCCATCGTTCTTGGATTTGGTGTTTCTAGAAAAGGAAGTTCGAACTCTCAATCGCAAACAAGGACGCAAAGTTTGGTCGTTTGAACTACTACCCCTGGGCAGTCGCACTTGTGTCGTTCCTTGGTAGTTCCAGTTGGTGTCCGGAGCGCCTAACCAAAAATCACAACCGCCTAACTAAAAATTAGTAAGTGGGTGTTTATCTCGTGACTCAATGATTGAGCTATCCTGTAGCTTAATTTTGATTAAGAGACTGACTCCCCTACTTGGCTCATTCTTGCTATTTATATTCATTCGAGTATTGCCTTGCTTTTTGATAGGCTAGTAATTATAATCTTCACAGACTATTGAATTCAGCACAGTGATAAATGGTGTAGTGGCTAAAGCAGGTGACTTGTTATCCCAGCGTTGTAGGTTCGATTTTCTTATGTTTGTGAGATTCTCCTCTTGCTTCTCGCTACCTGCAGGTGAACTAGTGTGACACGTAGATTCAATTGTTTTTGACTGATGTCTTGGTCTCTCGATGTAGAGTAACTAAATATGTATGGTCAAATCCTATTGTTGTGTCTCGTAGGCCTACTCTTACTCAGAGGTGAAAAGAAGAGATAGGATGCGAACTCCGGCCGAGCGCGCAGTGCACCGACGCGCTGCCGTTAAGCCACGAGACAAGTGATAAGCTATGGGATACCCAGACATTTGTCCAGGCTATATATTTTTTCCAACATAGATATTTAACACAAATAATGACTCATATTGGTCTGCTTAAGTTAACTGTTTTTTATGCTTGCAATAGGTTTAGGTTTTGGCTGATGGCAATGACAATGCCAGCATTAATCACTCGGTTTAGATTAGAAAAATGTCGACATAGGCCGTGACAGAACATTTCTAGGGGGTGGGGTATTACACGTTGCCACTGTTTCCACCAATGATATGTATCGCTGCATCATCAACAACGTTGTTGGAACTACGGTGTTCGAACGACGGAGGTAGCGAATTGCGACACAGGTACGATGCTTTCTGGAAACAGGTGTAACAGTGTCGTTGTTTGGTCGCAAGTTGCGTCGTACCATGGTGGTTGAGCAAAGTCGTTGCTAACTTTTCTAGAAACGACCCCCAGAACGATGATCAGCGATGCAATTCCATTTCCAAACAACTGGTGGCAGTAATGCACCTTTTGAAGCTTGAAAGCTAAAGCACACAACGAACTGCTTAGGTCTCTGCACGAAAGAAAGAACACATTTGCCAACCAGAAAAGTCTCGGCTAATGTGAAGAACCGATACATTTGGCTAACGAAAGTATCAGCTAACGCGAAGAACCGATCAATGGCAGCGTTTCATCCTCCACAGAAGTTTCTTGGTGAGTCACAAATCTCTATGTTGGTCATCATTAAAGCTGCAGTTAGCAAGATTGTTTTGATTATATTCACTGAAACTGACACTATGCTCCGAAAGAACAACATGAATTAGCTGGTTTTAGAAAAAACCCGCACTTCTACCTCCAACTAGAGCCTGTTATTTGTTTTGCAAAAATCCACAGCTCCCGGTTCGTCTGGATCAATCAGAGCAGGGCTGTGTGAGATCTGACTGTCATTTTCTGACAGTCTGGTGCAGTCTGGTGTGCACTGACGAGCACAAACTCGATGAGAGGGTGCTTGGTGGTAGTGGGGGAGGGGCATGAGAGTTGTAAACATTCAACATTTTAGCTGTCCCTTTAATCTGTCAGACTTGCCAACTGCAGCTTTAATATGTGAAAAGGAAGTTTATTTGTTGCTGTTAGGTTTGTCAATTAAATTATGAAGTAGCAGCAAGCTGCTAACGTTAACTTGTTCAGTGAACTGTTAACATTAACTTAACGTTAGGTTACTTGAGTTCAGGTTTGAATTCATTGTTAGCATGCTGATAGATTTTATGCATGGAAAGGTAGCGTTAATGTATGACGTGTTTGAATGGTGTTATATGAAATGGCACTGCAGAGAAATGGACATCCTGTCTGTTTGGGGTCCAACATTAATAATATTACAAGGATACAAGGATACAAGGAAGTTTATTGTCACATGCATATAGTTACTGGAAGTAAGAAATGCAGTGAAATTATGTCTGGTGTCAGCCTATTTGTGCATTAATGGGGGGGGGGGGGGGGGGGTAAAAAGTGCAGTAGAAGAGGGGTTTAGTAGATTAAGTGGCAAGGGCTGCATAAAAAAGGTGGGGGAGGATTGGGATTGGGTGGGGGGCACCAACAAGGAGCACCCAAGAGCAACAGGGGCAAGGAAAAACTCCCTTACCAAGGAAGAAACCTTGGGCAGATCCACGGCTCAAGGGGCTAACCCAACTGCCAGGGGTCTTGGTGTGTGTGTTGGGGGGATGACAGGGGAGATGGGATAGTGTGCTGTGTATGTGGGGAGAGGGCAGTGTGCAATATGTGTGTTGGAGAAGCTTCCTCATGAGACAATGTGCTGTGTATTGGGGGGGGGGGGGGGGGGGCAGTGTGCTGTAAGTATGTTGGGGATGTGTGTTGGAGAAGCTTCCTGATGAAATAATGTGCTGTGTATGTAGGGGGGGGGGGGGGGGGGGGGGGGCAGGGACTTACTATTGCAAGCAGAGTACTGTATGTAATGTATGTGAGTGATGACAGTGAAGATGTGTGTGTGGGCGGGAGGGGAGTGGGGCAGTGACTGTGTGTGTGTGTGTGTGTAGTGTGTAGGTGGGTAGGTGGGGGCAGTGTGCTGTAAGTATGTAGAGGATGTGTGTTGGAGAAGATCCTGAAGACAATGTGCTGTGTATGTGGGGGGGGGGGGGGGGCAGTGTGCAGCAAGTATGTAGAGGAGGCTTACTGTAGCAAGCAGTGTGCTGTATGTATGTGAAGTGATGACAGTGATGATGTAAGTGTGTGTGTTGGGGGGGGTCAGGGACTTACTATTGCAAGCAGAGTACTGTATGTAATGTATGTGAGTGATGACAGTGAAGATGTGTGTGTGGGCGGGAGTGGAGCAGTGACTGTGTGTGTGTGTGTGTGGGTAGGTGGGGGCAGTGTGCTGTAAGTATGTAGAGGATGTGTGTTGGAGAAGATCCTGAAGACAATGTGCTGTGTATGTGGGGGGGGGGGGGGGGGGGGGCAGTGTGCAGCAAGTATGTAGAGGAGTGCTGTATGTATGTGAAGTGATGACAGTGATGATGTAAGTGTGTGTGTTGGGGATGGGGGTGGGGTGGGGGGTGGGGGGTGGGGGGGCAGAAAGGCTAGGCAATCAAGGACATGGGTAGATGGAGGAGAAATCAAAAATAATAAATAAAAAGTGTGCAAAAGTTGGAGAAAGTCAGATATGTGTGTGTGTGTGTGTGTGTGTGTGTGTGTGTTTTGACGTGTGATGAAATAAGAAAATAAATAAAAGGTCTGTAGCATATGGAGAGGGATGTAAAAGTGCTAAAAGTCTTGTAGGTGTGTGTGGGTGTGTGTGTGTGTGTGGGGGGGGGGGGGGGGGTCATGAGTGCTGAGGAGTGAATGAGTGCAAAGTCAGTATAGTGTGAGTTCAGAGTTGGGAAATGTTTGAGAGTGCTGAGGAGTGAATGTGTGCAAAGTCAGTATAGTGTGAGTTCAGAGTTCGGATGGCCTGGGGATAAAAACTTCTCCTGAGTCTCTCAGTTCTGGCTTTGTGACTACATAGGCGTCTTCTTGATTTCAGCGGTAGGAATAATCCATTGTTAGGATGAGAAGAGTCCTTCAGAATCTTTTGGGCTCTTAGGAGTACTCTTCTGGAATAGATATCTTGTAGAGCAGGGAGTTGAGTTCTTATAGTACGTTCAGCTGAGCGCACTACTCTCTGCAGAGTACTACAATCTCTAACTGTGGAGTTCCCATACCAGGTGATGATGCTACCAGTTAGAACACTCTCAACCGCTGAAGTGTAGAAGGCCTTCATGATGGATGTAGAAACTTTGAATTTCCTTAGCTGACGAAGGAAGTAGAGTCGTTGTCTGGACTTCTTCAGAACATATTGAGTGTTAACAGTCCATGTTAAGTCTTCAGTAATGTGGACACCAAGGTATTTAAAACTTGTGACTCTCTCTACAGGTTGCCCGCTGATCATTAGTGGGGTGTAACTGTAGATCTGCTGCTGCCTTCTGTAATCCACTACCATTTCCTTGGTTTTATTGATATTCAGTGTCAAGCTGTTAGATTGACACCACTGTGCCACCTCATCAACCTGATCCAAGTAGAACTGTTCATTGTTGTTACATGCGCTAGTGCGCCTTACCAAATATAAGTAACGTTCGATTTTTTGCTTGAGGAAAAAGTTTAGCAGCTGCCAACATTAGTGTTAAATCTCACGAGAATGCAGGCCTAATTGAGGGGTAATGTTAGCTAACACTACATTTTTGTAGAGTTAATGTGAGCTATCATTGCAAAGTTATTAACCACTATTCTGATTCATGGGCTTCGCATCAAAGTGTTAGCACAATTGTTAGCATCAAAGTGTTTTATTGGAGATAAATTGGTTAGATTTTCACTGAGATAAATTGGTTAGTTTCATTGAGATAAATTGGTTAGATTTTCTACCCTATTCACTCAAGCTTTATATGATTTTTTTTAATAATAACTGGTTTTACAGTTGCTAGACGACATGCTGAATACAAGTATGGATTTTGTGACAAACAATTTGTGTTTCACCTACAGACTGGGATGGCACAGGCTCAGATCGGAGCTGGTGACTTCAACCCACAGTCTTCAGAACCACCAGAGTCACCAAGCTGCTCCTAATGGTACGATGATATTTCCTATTGCCACTACAGTGAGCATATTTTGTCATTCATTTTAGAAACGCCGTGTTGACAGTGCTGTTTAGATTCTATGGGCTAAGCCCAGAGTGTTTTCAACTGCTGGCGCCGCCCCTGCTTCTAGCCATCAGTAAGCTCACGTCATGTTTGCTTGTCAAGTGCTCACCAGAAATGAACATTGCATGACACTCCTGCATGACACTCCTGCATTGCATGACGATCCAAGACATGTTCTCTTCAAGTTGTTTGTTTGTTCAATATTTAATTAATCAAATAGCAAACATCCTGACTTATATCCTCATATGCACATCTCATTTCCAAATAATAGCCTACAGACAAGGACACAAGTTGCTCTCCTTCTTAAAGTGAAAGGCACCTAGACTTACACACCACTAATATAATGTAATCATGACATTAAAGGTAGGTGTTAAAAAAGTAAAAAAGTTGACAGTGGGTTGTGAAAGTTAATAACAATTAAGTTACTCAAACTTGTTTCATTTTCTTTCTCTCTAGACATTTCCCATTATAGAGCAGCTGGTTCTGTGCAACCTCTCCTAAAGGTATTCCGCAAGATACAGCATGGAAATAGGAAGAGGCCACTAAATGACTTCTGATACAAAAGGGGAAAGAGTTGAAGTAAAACTTGTCCAATTAAACAAAAATGAATATATTGTGTTTTCAATGCACATTATAAATAAATGGGAAATTTGTTAAGATTTATATAGGCTTTTTAGTTTTTTAGCAAAAGTATAAGGTGAGACTGGTGAACTATATGCACCTTACTGCTGTGGTGTAGTCTAGTTAGCTGTAGTGGGTATACTGTGATCAACCCCAAATGTTAATACCTATCCTTGCCTATTTTAAGTGGGTATACTGAGATGGTGATGCTTTTTAAATGGGTATACTGCATAGTCCTGCATATCACGTAGACTACACCACTGCCTTACTGAACAAGGGATTTTCTGTGCATGGATGTTGACCGGTTCTTGGCCCCTCAGTGTATGAAGTGGCCCCTCTGTGGACCCTGTCTCAGAAAAATCCTAGAACCGCCACTGCTGACAGTGGGTGACTCTAGGGCTCTGCTGTTGTTAGAACGGCCTGTATTGCTGTTGTTAGAAAGGCTTGTAGCGTATTGCACAACATAGGCCTACCATCACGTTACATTTTGTACAAATAAATAAATAGCCTACAGCGATAATACCATTGACAGCTGCATTAAATAGACCTACCTATGCATTTTCTATATCAACAAAATGGCCGCTGCGAACGTTATTACCTGATTATTACGTAGGTCGAAGATGCCTAATACATGCAGTCGGCATCTAGTCATAATCGTGGTTACCGCCCCCAGTTACCGTGGTTACCATGGCTGAAACGCCCCCAAGGGGGAAAATGTTTGTTTCGATTGCATGTAATCTAGTGAAGGTGCATGAGTACAGAAAACACCTTTAAAAAGATGAAATCTTTTCACAAACATCAATAAACGGCACAAACACGTTTGAACTGAGAGTTATCTGTGCGCCAACGAGGTTAAGGGTAACATTGAGTTCCCTCATTTTGCTAATTCCAGTTAAACTGCCAGAAATGTCTCGAGTGTACTTATTGTAGAACTGCTTTCAATGGCCGGACTGTATAGCTCGGTTTAGCAAGCTAAGCCTATTGCCATAACACCACATACTCATAAGTTGCATCTTCATTTATTCTCACATGAATGTACAATCCCTACAATGTCCGTGGGAATAGTTTTAACAAGTAATGTGTATCAGTTGGTTATGTTACACTGACGATATAAAGAAAGCTAGTTAGCAACCTAATGACGCTACCATCGAATATAGCTTTCAGAGAAATTTGTCGTCAACATTGGGCAATCGAGGGTGGCTTAGGTTGTTACCATACACTGTAGAGTTAAGTAAACACAATTCCTTCAAATCATTGTGTTCAGAAACAAGCAGAACTCCACCTGAATGTAAAATGAATGTATAAAGTCTAACTGCTAGCGAGTTCGCCCATTGACTTCCATTGTGTGATGTTGGCATGCTTTCCCCTCATGTGGGGCGGTAACCTTTGCGAACGTCTCAACCATCTGTATGTATTGCCACTACAGTGAGCATATTTTGTCATTTATTTTAGAAACGCATGTATGGGCTAAGCCCTGAATGTTTTCAACTGCTGGCGCCGCCCCTGCTTCTAGCCATCAGTAAGCTCACGTCATGTTTGCTTGTCAAGTGCTCACCAGAAATGAACATTGCATGACACTCCTGCGATCCAAGACAGGTTCTCTTCAAGTTGTTTGCTTGTTCAATATTTATTTTACTTAATCAAAGAGCAAACATCCTGACTTATATCCCATATGCACATCTCATTTCCAAATAATAGCCTACAGACAAGGACACAAGTTGCTCTCCTTAAAGTGAAAGGCACCTAGACTTGACCTAGACTACATATAATGTAATCATGACATTAAAGGTAGGTGTTAAAAAAGTAAAAAAGTTGACGGTGGGTTATGAAAGTTAATAACAATTAAGTTACTCAAACTTGTTTCATTTTCTTTCTCTCCAGACATTTCCCATTATAGAGCAGCTGGTTCTGTGCAACCTCTCCTAAAGGTATTCCGCAAGATACAGCATGGAAATAGGAAGAGGCCACTAAATGACTTCTGATACAAAGACTTCCAATGGTTGGAGTATTCCATATTTAGTGTTTTGCTACACCTTCCGTAATTTTTTCGCTTCCAAATTCCCCATCTTCTGTCTTGAATTTCCCCTTGGGGATCAATAAAGTATCTATCTATCTATCTTCAAATCAGAATCAGGCTTCTCTAACTGGAAGCAAGATGGTGGCTTCAAAGACCATTCCAAATCAGACCATTGTAAAAATAATTGTTGAAAAAAAAAAACATTTGTGTAAATATGATGTAGTTGTTGCTCACATGCTGTGTGTGTGTGTGTGTGTGTGTGTGTGTTTGTTTGTTTAAATGTATGCAAACTGGCAGTCAAAGTGGGTTCTCTTATCAACAAAAGGGGAAAGAGTTGAAGTAAAACTTGTCCAATTGAACAAAAATGAATATGATTGAACAAATATGATGTATGATTTCTGTTTAAAATATCAATGCATTTCAGCTGAAGTGTCTATTATATTTTAGTTTTATATATTGTGTTTTCAATGCACATTATAAATAAATGGGAAATTTGTTAAGATTTATATTTTAGTTTTCTAGCAAAAGTATTTGAACAAGGTGAGACTAGTGAAATATATGCACCTTACTGCTGTGGTATAGTCTAGTTAGCTGTAGTGGGTATACTGTGATCAACCCCAAATGTTAATACCTATCCTTGCCTATTTTAAGTGGGTATACTGAGATGGTGATGCTTTTTAAGTGGGTATACTGCATAGTCCTGCATATCACGTAGACTACACCACTGCCATACTGAACAAGGGATTTTCTGTGCATGGATGTTGACCGGTTCTTGGCCCTTCAGTGTATGATGTGGCCCCTGTCTCAGAAAAATCCTAGAACCGCCACTGGTGGAGGTTATTGTGCAATTTTTATAACAATAAAAGTGGTATTAAATGGTTCCTAGAGTGTTGATACACACAATATGTGTACATATTGTGAATGTGGATAATACAGTGTAATTTTTTGAATGTTACAAGTTGCAATGGTGAATAAACTCGTTTGAGAGGTGGATAAACTGCTTGCTTGTGTTTATCCTACATTGCAGCCCTGGTCTGGATGTTAGAAGACTTGAAAGACTTTTCATCTTTAACAAAGCCCCTGGTGGGAACTGATGTGCTTCATGTCAGATGCTTGAGCTCAACTTTTGTAGCGTATTATTGTTGTTGTGCAGTTTTTATTTTCACTTTATCAGCTTGAGAAAAAAAAGCAGCTGGTCTCACGGGTCGCTCTGGCAGCACTAGTTTTCATGCCTGATCACTTTCAACCGTAGCCTATGAGTGAATTGTCCATACGTTCCTGTATATATCACTTCACACCAAATTATGTGACACAAAATCTTCTTGGAACTCACACCTCCCTCACTCGCCAATAACCAAGACCCCTCCCACCAACTGTACCGTATGTCTTGACTTGCAATGTTGCAATGCAATCTTGACAATCAAACATGAGCTGTGACACAGGGCTGGACAGGACATCACTGAACTTTCTCCTACTGCTTCCATCTATCACCTCACTCATTCTGAGGGAACCCCCCCCTCCTCCTCCCCTGACATCCTGTGACAGGAGCACCAGCCGAATCTGTGGTCAAACCGAAAGGCAATAGAAGAAGTTAAGAAAGAAAAGAGAACTGTTCTGTTGTTGTCATACTGGTTATACGGGTATAAACACTCGTGATTGGCTGCAAGCCCATGTAAACCGCGGCTCACTGATAACTCTTAACACGCAATGCCTCAAAGCAATGAAGTAGTAAGCAGAAGCCCAGAGATGAGCAAGAGCCCAGCGGGTGTCCTCGAGCACAGCAGGGACTTCTTTCCCACCGAGGCCAACAACAAGCTGCTGCCCACCGGCCCACTGGGCTCACCGCTGACCATGGAGGCTGGGGAACGCGTGGGTCTGGTGTCCAAGACAGAGACGCGCGTGTACCGGCGCCGCTGGATAATGCTTTTCCTGTTCAGCGCTTACTCAGCCAGCAGTGCCTTCATGTGGCTCCAGTACGGCATAGTCGGGAACATCTTCACTCGCTTCTACAGCATCGACAACATGGCCCTGGACTGGCTCTCCATGATCTACCTGCTTACCTACGTCCCACTCATTGGGCCGGTCATGTGGATGCTCGACAAACGCGGCATGCGGGACGTGGTCCTCACTGGCGCGGCCTTCAACTGCATCGGCGCCTGGGCGAAGGTTGGCAGCGCAGCGCCAGACCTGTTTCCTTTGACGTTTTTTGGGCAGTTTGTTTGCTCAGTGGGCACTGTGTTCATCCTGGGAATCCCACCTCGCTTGGCATCAGTGTGGTTTGGAGAGAATGAAGTTTCCACTGCCTGCTCCATTGGAGTGTTGGGTAATCAGGTGTGTTGTGTGTGTGTGTGTGTGTGTGTGTGTGTAGAAGAAGAGACGTATATAGTATAGTACAGTCTTAGATTGTGTGTTTTACAGAAGGAATTGAGCACACATTAGTAACCCTTAGATTATCTTCTTTTAATTTGCTGGCTACGGCATGTTTTGAGAGTTCACCCATCTATGAAGCATTCTTTCTACTTCATGCCTGTAGTAGACATAATTGGATTTACTTGTCTGTATTATAGGAGGATGATAGCTTGTGAGAGAGGTTCTGTTTCTATACAGGGAAGGTAAATGATGACCACCCCTTTCTGACCGCTGGCATTCTGCAGCCGGTGTTAGATAGACAAGCAAACCTAATACAGGCTTTCACGGGCATGAGGTAAAAATTATTTTTTGGTTTCTGGGTGCACTAGCCTATCGCTTTAAGACTCTAAGTCGGGCAGTGTATCTGAGTTTATTGAGTTTACACTGGATAATATGTGTTCTAGCTTGTTTGATTTCTTGATGAAACACTTTTGCCGAGAACAATCCAGTTTATTTTGAGCCTAAAAGCTCAAAGTTCAGTAGAGCAGAGGGGAGAGTTCAAGCACTCCATGTGCCCTAAATACAACAGTTCAGCAGGTGATCTGTTTCTGACCAAAAGCAGCTTTTTTCTCTTACTGTGATGTTTGTGTGTACTCTCCTTTAGAAATATGAGGAAACGGTCAGACGAGGCAATATGATATGAGGACAGTATCATTGGTATGATAAGAGGATGATGTCACTGTGTTTGGAGACGTGCTTTCCCTCGGTCAGGCTTCTTGTTTTGATGTGTGCAATGAATGAACAGGAATAGAACCTAAAGCATCCGTAAAGACATCAAGGCTATAATAGGGGCAGCCGTGGCCTACTGGTTAGCGCTTCAGACTCGTAACCGGAGGGTTGCTGGTTCGAACCCCGACCAGTAGGCACGGCTGAAGTGCCCTTAAGCAAGGCACCTAACCCCTCACTGCTCCCCGAGCGCCACTGTTGTTGCAGGCAGCTCACTGCACCGGGATTAGTGTGTGCTTCACCTCACTGTGTGCTGAGTGTGTTTCACGGATTGGGATAAATGCAGAGACCAAATTTCCCTCAGGGGATCAAAAGAGCATACTTATACTTATAATAGTATGTTCCTGTAAGATTATCCTAATTTTATTTTGTGTCCATTGAACAGCCCCTTACTGATTCATTAAAAAAAACATAGCATTAAAATGGGAAAATAGATCCATTGTTCTGAAGTAGATTCCACACTAGCTGATTAGAATGATTTTGCCTTGCTGATCTCTATAGCTATGTCTTAATGTGTACAGTTGAGATACACACTATCAGGTGACGTGATGAGGGGATGTTTGTGGATGATGTCACGGCCTTGCCAGGCTCCTCCTCCTTTCTGTGTGCTGCATCTGTCTCTTGCAGGTGAGCTGGGCGCAGGTGTTTGGAGTCGTGCTAATCACTTCCTGGTCTGGGCCTTTAAAACAAAGTCCTTTTAGGCAAGTCCCTCCACTCAGCGGCCATTTGACAACGCTTTTTGGGCACTCGTCGGACATCCATTTCGGCAGAAATGCGCGTGCGCATTGCGCAAGGCTTCATGATACCAATCTTGCTCCAGCGGCGAGATCACAACACATGATTGGCACGATGTCTTCACAACACACCATATGATTGGCTCAATGTATTCACATCACACCACATGATTGGCTCAATGTATTCACATGTCGACGTTTTGCCGAGGAAGGGGTGGAATATGTGTAGACAACGGCCATATTGGCGTGACAAACTAGCCCCATGCATTTCTATGGAGTATTTTTTGAGTGCTGTGTCTCCACATTAGAAAGTATCTGTTTAAAAGCACTTCAGACGAGACCGGGTTGTCCACCGTTGCCGCTCCGTCTCTCCCGCACCGTTTAGGATTTTGTTTTGCTTATGCACTACACCGCGCTACACTGGCTGCTTACACTTTTATTCCCCAAATCTAACTCCTCTACTGACTTTACTTAACCCATTCTGTTAAAATTATATTCACTTAATAAATCTAATATATATATATCGCTATTCCGCGTGTGGCCTTTCCCTACTCTGTTGCTTGCTTTGAGCCAGGCTTTTAACAATGATTTTCCTCTTGTGATGTTTTTTCATATTCTATTGATAAAAGTTCTCTGGTCATTGAAACACATCGAGCAGCAGGTCTATTGATAATTTTTAAGACGATAAGTCTAGTTATTGATGTGAAGTACAGTTCTAGAAAATAAGACTTCAACAACAATATCAGGATTTGTTTTAACCCTTTAGTACTCAGTTGTGCAGGAAATCTCTCCAAGAATTTAAAAGTTCAAAAAGAAGCTTATGTTATTATATAGATTGCTAATAAACTTCTTGAATACAGCACAAAGGAGTTTTTAGGATCAATACAGTATCAGATTATTACCACTTGGTCTTAAATCATTAACACATGGAGACTTTTCTTGCAAGTGATAACTCAAGTGTAAAAACCAACAGAAATGAACGTAGTTACACACATGTTCGACTTGGAAAAGCAGATAGAAAGGGTTTAAGCCAATGTGTAGAGTAGGTAGAGTAGGGCAGGAGCTTTTCTCCCGGGCCGCCACCCTCACCATTATCCAACTTTTGAGCTGTACCCAGCTAGTTTGCCTATATTCTTTTTGACAGTACTGATTTTGAATCTTGTGTGTACGTGTGAATGAGTGGCATCTTAAAAGTCATAGTTGAAACAAATTATGTAGAATAAACTGTTATTCTTTATAATTTACCACCTTGTGCAAACTCACCCGTTGCCCTCAGTTTGAGAAGGGTTTGTGCGGCACTACCCATCCCATGGCAAGGTTACATGCTTGTGTTTCATTGGACCACAGGACATGTTTCCCCCTCCACTGCCACGATGACCCTGTGTGTTTGCTGTGTGTTGAGTCAATGAACGCCCAGTTCATAAATGACGATAACCTTCTCTGCTGGGGGCTCGGGGGAAGAAGTTAATAGGCCTACTCTCACAATCAGATTATGACATGTAGATGATTTAGGCCTGGGAAAGCTATTGCTTATTTCCTGACACAAAGTCAGAAATTAATAGCAAACCGTAACTTAAGAGTAGCTGACCTGTATTTATTCATTTGATGTATCTATTCAGCTATTCATTTGCAATCACCAGGGCTCACAGACAGTGATAACATGTCGTTGTAATGAAAAAGTTCCACTTCCAGTTGGTCATTTCACAATTTACACTGTACTGTAGTGGAACACATTTTTGTTTCCATAGACTTCTCCAGTGTTATGAACTGAGGCTTGATAGTTACACATCAGTTTATCTTAACTTGAGTCATAGCTTATCAGTATACATGTAAGATGGCCTGTGAACCATGATGACATGGCAAACTCAGAAACTCATCTGTGTGCCTTCTGACCTTCTTCCTACAGCTTGGCATTGCCATTGGCTTCCTAGTTCCCCCTATCCTGGTGCCAAATGTGGACGACATGGACGAGTTGGCGCACCACATTCGTGTGATGTTCTACATAACTGCTGGCGTGGCCACTCTGCTCTTCGTCCTGGTGGTCATTGGTATGTATTGCAAGACATGCTCACTGAGTTCATCTCATCCCAAAAGCTTATCTCATAACTCATAACAATTTGTTAATTGTGTTTGAATTGATGTCTGTCTGACTTTCTCCTGTCTCATACGTTTGCTGTGAAAATGCGGTCAATGTCTAATGCACAGCATGAAGCCGCATGAACCAGTCTTAATATACTGTACATGTGATTGCTCTGTTTTATCAGAAGTCATAAGGTATCTTCACAGGAAATTAAAAAGGGTTGACAAAGAGATATGAAAGTTCAAGCTCAACACCATCAAGCAGCAAGTCTTAATTTCTGTCATGTGAATTAATGAGCTCTTAACCTTGTGTCAGCCAGAGATGCTCTCAGCACTGGCTCCGGCCTGGCAGTGCTCTCCTCTCCTAAAGCAAACTCAAGAGGGATCTTTTCCATTTCCATTTTAATGGGCGGCTGGGTGAGGGTGCAGCCGCCTGACGGCCGCCGACTCAATGTGCCGCCTCCTGTCCGGCTTCCTGTCTGTCCACCAGACCGTCCCCAAACACAGCCACCTTCATCAAGCAGAGCAGCAGCAGTGGAAACATGGCCCCAGCGTGTGTCTCTACACTCTCACGCACACACACACATACACACACACACACAAACATGCGTGCACACACACCACGCACACACGCACACTCACGCCCCAGAGTGTGTCTCTACACTCTCACGCACGCACACACACACACACACACACACACACACACACACACACACACACACACACACACACACACACACACAAATAGCAGTAGCAAGGAATTCCTGACCTCTTTATTGTAACATTCCGTGTCCATTAATGAAAGCCACTCAGTCACTGTCTTGTTTGATATGTTTTTGCAAATGATGGAAGACAAATGTAGATCTAGAGGTTGGGGTCTTCATGTAGTGGGAGCAGTTGATAGAACCATCAACAAATAACTGCACTATTTCAAATGTCAAAACTGCAGTTTTCTGATCATCAAAACCACCCTTTTGGAGGAATTATTTGCAAAAGGAAACGGAATACTTTGAACATTTGACAAGACTGCATTGCACTACATAGTAGTACATGTAACTGCAGTGTCTTCACACTGTCACATTGGTATACCAAAAACACGGGGAAACTAGCTCTGGGCAGCATAACTCACAGAGGGTGATAGTAACCCAATGTTATTTAGTATGGTGTTTCCATTATTTTGTACAACACCTAAGCATCACAGTAGTATCATTAGCTGCGTGGCGGTACGGTATGTCTGAGAGAGGCATCTGTGTGTGTGTGTGTGTGTGTGTGTGTGTGTGTGTGTGTGTGTGTGTGTGTGTGTCTCTCTCTCTCCCTCTCTTTCTCTCTCTCTTTGTTTCTGTAACACTGTTTCTACAGTAAGTGTTTGAGTGTAAGAGAGAGAGTGTGTGTGTGTGTGTAATCAACTGGGAACAATGCAGTCATAATAGTGATAGCTCACACAGGTGGCCCATTAGACACACACACACAGCTATTTAAAAGCCGGGGTCTGTATCCTCTACACCCAGAGTTCTGAGTTGGGAGGACTGCAGGTTGTTTGCATCTCACCTAACACCTCCATCATGGAGATGGGCAGATATATGAAGCATCTGGTTCCTCTATTATGAAGATGGCAAGATATATGAGGCCTTAGGTTCCTGTGACAGTTTTCATATGGAGATGAGCAAATATGTGAAGCATTAGGCTCCTGTGACTATTTTATATGGAGATGAGCAGATACTGTATATGAAGCATTAGAGTTTCTCCTGTCTTCATATGGAGATGAGCAGATGAGCATAGAGGCTCCCCTGTCTTAATATGGAAATGGGCAGATATATGAAGGATTATATATATTACCAGTGCCATGTTCATCACAGAGCGTCCATGTTACGGCCATACCACCTGAATTGACTTTTACTCTAAAATGTCTGCAGATGCATACATACAGTATCCTGTTTTTCTTTAGGGTTGTCACACTTGGAAAAACAGGATGTAAAAATAATGTAAAAACATTGTGCTTGTAGGCAAGGTGTGTTTTGTCTCCTTTTGGCCTCTGCAGTCTCCCGTAAAAATGTATTCCAAGACTAATCTCAGAACACTACTTTTCTCTGTGCATGTCTGACAACATGGTACAGAGGAAGAAATTCCACAACTACAAATCCCAAAGCGTACTGCAACTACAAATCCCAAATGGCTCACAGAAAATGTATATATATGGGCTATAGGCTATATATATACAGGGTGCGATTTGTGTAAAAACCAGAGGGGGGGATGATTTTGAATAAGTTTGTAACCCCCCCCCCCAAAAAAAAATAATAAAAATGAACGAACGATTCATAGCCTAATAATGTAATGGCTAATAATACCCTATATTATTTTTGCCACCTTTGTAACATTTTAGTTTTAGTTTACCGTGGTGTATGACTTTAAACAGCGAGTGTGCTTGGTATGATGATCAGCTCCTCTAATGCAGGGTAGGACTACGTTTTGACAAGCATACAAATTCACCTTGTTCTTGCCCCATCTGAAATGACTCCTCTACTTTTGCTGCCTCCATCCTTTCTGTATTTGTTGTGTAAAAAAGGTTGTATATGATGGCACTGAAGTCTTAAGTTAGTGAATTGGCTAACAGTGTTAGTTGGTAACCAAATAGCCTACAAATTGCGCTACACGCTGCGTAGGCTACGTGCATTCTCTCTCCTGCTGATTTGCGTTCAGTAGCCAAGTGCTTAATATTGCAAAAGTTGAAAAAATAAATGTGTTTATTGTAGCCTACAGAAAATAAATAGCCTATCATACTGTCAGTTAATTGCCTACAGTGCAGTGAAGAGTTTGGAGAGTAAAGTTATAGGGCAACATAAAGACCATGAAGCTTCTATTTCTTGCAGCTGTTAAAACACCCGCTAGATAGTTTAAATACCCACCAACCAAGGGCGTAGGTTTGGTCTCAGCTTTGGTGGGGACACATCCCCAACTCCTGCTGTCACGATACCAACATTATTGTTTCAATACCAATACCAAGTGAAGAATCTCGATTTCGATAACTTTGCGATTTTTTACATTTTGATTTGGTTTGGGGGCCCCCACCACCTTGACGGCATCAGTAATAGGCTATTGAATATCAGTGGCAATCATAGAATTTGATTGACCCTCCACACCCCCCACACCACACACACACAGAAAGTGATGGTTGTCATAGGTTTCTATTTCATATTTTGGTATTCATATAAACGTTATATACTGTATATTGTTAATTATTTATAGCATTTTATGATCGGCATAATTACTAATAGCTAAACATATTTGGTCATTTGAATACATCATAATGATATTTAAATTATTAGTCTACACTTATCTTCAATATCATCACATTTGTGGTGTGCAAGTTTAATTGTGTGCCTGTCACTTTAAGGAGAACGTGAACGCAATTAGCTTTCAAACTCACGGTTTTAGGCTAGTGGAAAATAGTTTCGCATAGTGCAAGGATATGTGGATTCAATTCATCATGTTTGCTTTGTCATTAGATCAAATAAATGTTCAAAAAACTAACAAGTCAAAGAAAATATTTCTTGAATGAGATCATAAAAGAAGATGCAAGTGTCTTGCAATGTTCATTTCTATAAGTATGGAAATGCACCATAGTTTATCTTTTATTTATTTGCATTGTGCAGGCTACATTCACAAATACATTAGCCTACATGAACAGAATATATGAACAGGAAAATGTCTCGGATCCACTGTTTATTGCGACTGCAAGATTGGTAGCCCAATTAACAGTCAGTGATGGTGACTTCTATTCTGTGCTATATGCCACTGTCTGTGCGGCACATCCCTATTCAACATGACTCCTAACCTTGGTTGAAAGATTACAGAAGCTAGATTAACTGTAACAATATCCTGGGTAATATCCTAACAGTTAATGCTATTTTCCTTAGTAAAATCCGCATTTGAAAACCTTGTCACCAGTTGCCACAGTCTGTACTGTAGTTACTTTGCCTACTTAGACTCTGCATAATGAAAACGCGTTGAATGTTCCTTTTCTGCTTTGGCGGCATAGCTGATCTACAAAGCGCAAAAAGAGGCAAAATGTGCATGCTGAAGGGCAAAGGGAATGTTACAATGTTTTACACTGGCCTCTTTTGGGTTATGTATTGGTAGACATCCCTGATAATTTAGCATACACACTCACTCGCTCGATAACTTAGCATACACACTCGCTCGCTTTTCTGACAGTGTCACTACAAAGTAGGCCTATAGGCTATGCTTTGACTCTGTTGTGTGTGTCAGATAAACCCCTTTCGGTTTCAGCCAATCAAATGACAGTGCTTCTTTTACTGTCGTCCTTGCCGTTGGAATAATCCAAATAGCACAAAGGAGTTCGCTAAAATATTGGTGGGGACAATTTTGTCATCTCAAAATTTTGATTGGGACTAGTCACTAGCGTCCCACCCTAAACCTACGCCCATGCCACCAACATTCGTTTTTGCAGTACAGATTATTTCTAAAAGTTATTTGTCTACTAGGCCTAGCCCACTGGCTGATTTATCAAACGAGTGCTTTCTCGTTCGTCCTCCGCAAACTACCGGTGTTTCGGTAGAGAGCCATTGAATAAGCGATGCCAAGCAATTTCTGTAACACTTTTTGTGACATTCAGCAAATATCTCCTCATTTAATGTAAGTTCCTTCGGACAATAGGCCTACGTTCTACTCTACGTGCAGTTGTCCTCCGTCCCAGTTGCATCAGTTTTCTAATTTTGAAGGTTCTAAAACATTATTATGCTTCACTGAATCATTCTCGTTTTCTTTCATTTGTCCAGCTAACTTTTCCATTGAAACTAGCCAATTATGATGGATTACACACTCGACATTCTGAAATGTCCTGCACGATCAAGGCCAAATTAAGTTGCAGCCAATGTGTCAGCAGCATGAGTGCTGACGGTGACAGTGCGTTTCTGATGTCAGATTATTATGTAGTCTATCCTACTAGACTGTTCTCACGTTGCAGCGCTTTACTTATATGAATTAGCATTAATCAATATGAGGGACAGAGGGGGATAAATGTTGTCCCCACCGGGGATAAAAATAATTTAGCAGAGGTAGGGATAGGAAAACCAGAGGGGAGGAAATCCTCACCATCCCCCCTACAAATCGCACCCTGTATATATATATATATATATATATATATATATATATATATATATATATGTGATGACTCTTCTCTCTCTACAGTCTTCCAGGAGCAGCCCGAGATTCCACCAACCCAGTCCCAGGTCACAGCCAGAAGCATCCCCCCCGAGGACTACTCCTACATGGCCTCCATCAAGAGACTCCTCAGCAACAAGCCCTTCATCCTCCTTATCATCAGCTATGGTGAGTGGTTACACATAGTCTCAGAGAATGAATGACGACGTTCACACATAAACTATAACAATAACGTCATGAAGAACGATATCGTTGGGGATCACTTTCAGAGCGATTTTCAGAACGATAAAATGCTAATAGCCAATCAGAAGCCATCGCATTTTAACCGTCACATTCATATTAACACAATTATTGTTGTTCAGTGTGAACGCTTTTGTTGGTCTGAATGGGCCTTTAGGCGGGGATTACATTAGCCAGCGGCAAGTGGCAGCGGCAAACCTATAATTGCGTTTCCGAGGAACGGCAAGAGTGGGTTTGATCAGGGGCATGGAACTCGGCTTCATCCAAGGATTCCAACGGTACCTTATGAAAATCGGACATACAGGACAAAAGTTACATGCACACACCTTCACATACACAGACAGCAAAGACCAGCCCATTAGGCAGCTGCCAGAATCTCTCCCAGAATCTCTCCCAAAAAGTGTGTATGTCAGGTTAAAAAACATTTTTGACAAATGAAGGGACATGAAGCAAGAAAGTAGTGAGTAGTGATTTTTTCTTGAAAAATCAACTTGAAATACAATAGAACAATATTTACAGTTATTTTTATAACTGAATTTATGAACATTCCAGGAAACATTCCAGACACAATGATGACCTCATAAGAGGGAGTCCAGCAAAGTTGGTCAATTGACCTATCGCAAGCCCCGCCCATCGAACCAATGCACATGTAGATAATGTGTGGGATTAACATGTGTGGGATTAACACAACACCGATACACAGAATAATGGCTTTCAATCTTGATTATGCTTTTTTGTTATTATGTTAAATTAGATTAAATTATCTCCTCCCAGCTCTCCCCTATTTTAAGAAAAGGGTTAAACTTTACTCCTTAGCAAACCACAATGAAACAGTGCTCCACCACATCTATGGATTAAGCCAAACAGTTAACTCAATGTAAGTAAGATAAACAAGATCATTTATTGTTCTCAGCACTGCCAGCATTATGTATAAAATGATTGTCACTTAGAGGAGACTAGTAGACAACTAAGGTTAGCATAGTTAGCTAACCGCTGCTAACGTGCTAGCATCACCTCATCAGAAAAGCATGGGACTGTGCACAGTAGTGTAACATTTATTCACCATAAATTAATAAAGTTGAAGTTGCTCTGCAATGTAGACTATGTTTCCGTTTATTTGCAGTACCATGTTCCTTACATGACATGACCTGATGCCCTAGCAATATGCATGCAAGTCTATCTAGCACAGCTAGCTATTAATATCAGGAAGTCCCACTCGCCCCCCGTCTAAGTTTGTCACCTAACAAACCTAGATATTCATTTTTATACATGTGTCTCCATGGCATAGTGAAGTTGTTCAACGGATTCTAAATTAAATCAGGTCTGTGGCTCTGTAAAAGAGCCTCTTAGGTTGTAAGTTTTACAGACAGGCTTACAGCTACCATTGAAGTTCTATGCAACTCCGGTCTTAGCTGTCGGACTTAGCAACAGTAACTAAGGGGGGCGGGACTTCGTGAAAGGTCAATTAAAGGAGAATGAGTGTGATATTGACCTAAAGTGTGTTGAAACATGATACCGAGTGTGAACGTATGTCTCATAGCCCATCTCAGCTTGTCCCCTGCACTCCAAAATCTGGCGCTAGTTAGCCGATGCTACCAACAGCTTTTTCAATAGTGGTGCTTCGGCATCGGGCTAGCCATGCAAATAAATCACTGTTTTACACCATTTACGAGGCTCAATGTATCTCCACACTTCATTGGTAGACTTCCGAGGGCCCTGACATTTAAAACGAGACATTGAGAACTTTGAAAAAGCACTGGTAGTTTACTTACAAGACGATTTATACAGACAGTATCTTCACGAAGTTTAGCGTTTGCAGCCATCTTGAATTTAGTCACGATAAGTCGAGCGACGAGTAAGAATGAACAGGTATGATAAGGGATCAGATTCCAAAAATAATTCAGTGGAAATGCATGGATTCCAGTTTCTTCCAGTAGCAGCAACTGGAATCCATGCATTTCCACAGAATTATTTTTGGAATCTGATGTTTGGAAAAACCGGTTTGGGCCTGAATTTTTAGAGTTGGAACCGTGTCGAAAAAGTTTTATCTCGTTTCTAAGCAACACAAACAGTTTGTCAATTGAATATGCTCGCGTTGCGCTTTGAAAGTTGAACCAAGTTCAATGCTCAGCTTGTTCAACGCTAGCATTATAATAATAATAATAATAATACCTTGGACTTATATAGCGCCTTTCATGGTACCCAAGGTCGCTTTACAATGGGGGGGGGTCCTCACTAGTAACCACCACCAATTATGCCAGCGTTGCCACTGTTCCGCTGCCGAACCATAGAAAACAATAGGAAACCTGCCGCTTGCTGCTGGCTAATGTGATCCCCGCCTTAAGGGTTAAAGACCAGCATGTTCAAGGTCATCAATTTATCTGACAATGATTAACAGCCATAGATCCCATTCCACAAGGGTTAGCCATATCTTAAGCACTTTACAGTCACTTTTATGTGAATTACAATGGCCCATGCAACTTTAAGTTTTAAAGGGTTTTTTTTCTGAGAAAGCAGTGTACTGTTGAGATAAACTGTGCCTCTCAACAACAAGCAACACTCATATTCAGCCGCATTCAGGAAAATATAAATTGAGAGTTAACACCTTTAGCTTTAGCCCTTAGGCTTATTGTCCATTCCTGCTGAAAGTCTTTACAATGTGTCTCACAGTGTAATTATGACCGCCGCGCAGCGAAGCGGCGGTCATATAGGTTTAGTCAGATTTTTATTTTTTTTTATTTTTCGCATGTCCAAATTTCCGTCAAGGATTCCCAGGACACTGAAAGACCGGGGTAGACGAAACTTGGTGGGCATGTAACCCCATATGGATAGCATGGAACCATCGTTTTTCGTTTTGATCTGTAGCCCCCCCGCTGGACTGCATGTTTGTATGTTGATCTCAAGGGGCCATGTCAACCCATTCCATAACCACTCATTTCATGTATAGCGCCACCTAGTTAAACACAAAAAAGTAAAAATGAGGTGTTGAAATCGCAGGTATCTGTGACCTAACATAGTCAAAACTGCACGAAATTGGAAGTGTAGGATCATTATGACACCCTCTGAATGCACGCCAAGTTTCGTGGAATTCCGTTCATGGGGGGCCACACAATAAATTAATTGATGTTACTATACAACAACTGGCCTGTAGGTGGCCGGAGACAGTTTTCTGTGAATATCTCGAGAACTGTAGGGCCTAGGAGGTCCACCTTTTTTTTGTATGTTGGTCTTAAGGGGGCATGTCAACCCATCCCATTACCACTTATTTCATGTATAGCGCCACCTAGTTAAAAATTAAAAAGCAAAAAATTAGGTGTTTTCATCACAATATCTCTGGCTGACATGGTCAAAACTGCACAAAATTTAAAGTGTAGGATCATTATGACACCCTCCGAATGCATGCCAAGTTTTGTGAACTTTCGTTTATGGGGGGCCTTACAATAAATAATTTATGTGTACATTTAGTGATCGTACACCAACAAGGATTCCCGGGACACTGAAAGACCGGGGTACACGAAACTTGGTGGGCATGTAACCCCACATGGATAGCATGGAACCATCGTTTTTCGTTTTGATCTGTAGCCCCCCCGCTGTACTGGACCCCCCGAAAGGAGGGTAGGGCAGACACAGTTCTCTGTGAATATCTTGAGAACTGTAGGGCCTAGGATGACCATTTTTTTCCGTATGTTTGCCTCCAGGGGTCATGTTAACCCATTTCATGTGCACACATGTGCACAAACAGATACACACACACACATACATTCACAGTAATCATACGTATGACACATACTCACACAGTAGACATATGTATGCTTGCATGCACAGGCACACACACAAGCACGCACACACACACACACACACACACACACACACACACACACACATAACATAACATAAACATAACACAAACAATCAAGAATTTCTCAGAATTATGAACAAGATGGAGGTGGGGTTGTATAAAATGAATTTTACATGTGAAATCTATGAACTAATCATGTTTAGTCTCTGCAGGCCTCAATGTGGGCTGCTTCTATGCCGTCAGCACACTGCTCAACCGCATGATTATTGAGTACTATCCAGTGAGTTTTACACACACACACACACACACACACCACAACATAAATCTTCTCAATTATTCCATCTGAACATTCATCACCGGTGTGTGTCATTCTGTAGGGTGAAGAGGTCAATGCTGGCAGAATTGGGCTTACCATTGTTATCGCTGGAATGGTTGGCTCCTTGATCTGTGGAATCTGGCTTGATCGGACCAAAACCTACAAGTAAGAAAGATGTTATACTTTTTTGCTTATCAATTGTTTTTTTTTTTAACAAAATTCAATTTTGAACTGTAATGGTCATATTCACATTGGACAAACGTGTCTGCTCAGTAACCTTTGTGAAGCTACACATCTGTTGTGTGCCTCCTGGTTAAATGCCTGGGGTTACACTGACCAGGTCCCAGTAGTGTGTAAGGCATGTCTGGAATGAACGATGTTTGCTCAGCCAAACTGCAGTCGCATTGATCAGGCAACTTTTATGCACAGGCTTTGTGTGAAAATAACTCACTGAACATCCTCCCTCTCTCAAGACCAAAATACACAAATTAGCTCTGCTCTGTTGGAGAGTCATTACTTAAAACAACAAATGGCAAAAAAACATGATGGGCCTGATGGCACCCCCTCATGGCTTTTATAAGAATATGCTGAAGGCTTAGCAACAATCGTTGCGCATCTTTTCAAACAGTCATTCTCAGAAGGCAAGCTTCCAGCTATCTTTGTGCAAATGTGATTCCCGTTCCTAAAAGAGCCAGGGGTTAATTAGCTGAACCAGTACAGACCAATATCCCTATTAGTGTAATAGCTAAACTCTTAGAAAAGTGCATGTTAAAACAAAGCAGTGATCACATCCTTTCTGTGGTGAAAGGCCAAGTCTTCAACCACAATTTCCCTGGTCAAAGCCTACCAGTCCTGGCTTACAGCACTGGAATCTCATGATGGCATAGTGATCCGGGTTTTACTGGCTGATATGAGCAAGGCCTTTGACAGTCAACCTTGCAACACGCAAACATGTAAATTGTGAGGTCATCTTAGACCCTCGAGACATTGCATGGACCCTCAACTACCTCCACGGCAGAACCCAAAAGGTATTTGTCAACAGAGGTGGAAAAAGTATAAAAATATTGTAGTAAGTAAATAAAGTAAAAGTACCAATACCTTGATGAAATATTACTCAAGTACAAGTTAAAATACCGATCTGAAAATGTACTCAAGTAAAAGTAAAAAGTAGTTCATTTAAAATGTACTTTAAAGGAACCATATGTAAGAAATGTATAAGTATAGTATGTATGTATGTATATATACTCTATTTTGATCCCTTGAGGGAAATTTGGTGTATGTATGTATCTCAATTAATCATAAAATGGCCCTGATATGTCACTAGACATTAAGAAATCATGTTCATTTCAAATACTTCCGGCCAGGATATTGTCATTTAAAAAGTGAAGTTGCAGCCCTCAACTAATGTTGATGTTGTGTTTTGTCATGTCATGTTGTGTTTTGGCCTGATGCGCCACCCTCCACCTATCTACTAATCACAAAGTCAGTAGTGTTTCGGTATCGGGGTTGGCAACCTCAAGTCAGGGGGGAGGGGGAGGGGATACACCTCTCTACAGTAATTTGAAAGTGATTGCAGTACCAGTTTTGGCCACAATCTTACATATGGTTCCTTTAAGTAAAAGTTACTTAGTTAGTCTGGTGGGTACCAGAACAACCGGTTTTACCAGAGACTTTCTAATGAGGAGATACAGCACTCAAAAAATCCTCCATAGTAATGCATGGGGTTAGTTTGTAACGCCAATATGGCAGTTGTCTACACATATCACAACCCTTCCGCGGCAAAACGTTGACATGTGAATACATTGAGCCAATCATGTGGTGTGTGGTAAAATACATTGAGCCAATCATGTGGTGTGCTGTGAAGATATCGTGCCAATCATCTGTTGTGATCTCGCTGCTGGAGCAAGATTGGTGTCGTGAAGCCTTACGCACACGCATTTCTGCCGAAATAGATGCACGATAAGTGCCCAAAAAGTGTTGCAATATGGCCGCGAGTGGAGGTACTTGCCTGATAAGGATGTTGAGAAATGGAGATCTATGTGAAAAATCACCGGAGTTCTCCTTTAAGTTTGAGCAGTAGTTGATTTTCAAAGTTAGTTGCACTCATCCTTGGGTCGCTTTGCAGTGAACAGTAATCCAGCACAACTGAAAAGCCCCTCACAGGCAGCTGAGGTAGGCAGGCCAATGTTGAGTTGCAGAGAGTTTTTTTTATATTTGGAAACAAGCAGAAGGTTCAGCAGATTAAAGGGCGTCGAACTGGGGGGGAAAGTGGGAAGTATAGGGCAATGGAGGAGAGGGCCCTTGAAAAGTGGAATACAGGGGGCACAAAGTATTGAAGAAATTTCAGTAGGCATGTTCAATACTTTTTTCCTGTGTCATTCCACTTTAATACACAAAACTCTTGTGTTTGGATTTTTTATATGTGTGTTAATATAATGTGTGGTGAAAAATTTGAATAGACTCACTGGAAGTTTAGGCTAATTACTGAAAAAAAAATTAAGCGTTCAATACTTATTTCCACCATATATTTATTTTACCTGAATATTTTAACTTCCAAATTAAATGTAAAAATGAATGTCAGACGAAATGTAAAGTTTGACTGACTGGATTTTGTAAACAAAACATAGTGAAAAGTGTCTAAGGTCACTCTCACTCTCCCTTGCTAAAGAGCTAAATGGTTGAGTCCACCTGCACGATTCATGAGGTAGTCTATCTTTTGTTTATTTAGTTGAGCATCGCTAGTAGTGGACCGCTAATTGTTGTGCTGCTGGTGCAATGTCTTTCTCCAAGAAAGCCAAGTCAGGTTACTAAAAACAAAGGCCAAAACAGGAAAAAGAGAGACATCAAAATGAGGGGAAACAACTGCTAATAAACTTCTTTCCATAGAAAGGTGAGCACAAACGTCAAAACACGAAATCCCATGGTGTTTGCTTGAATATCTCCGCAATCATTGGTGCTAAAACGAACTGAGACAACCCATTGGAATAGCGGAAAATACACTTTCATAGGTCAGGCTAATCTGATGCATCTTGTGATCCAGCTCCATCTCCATCACTTTCAGAAAGACTGCATGGCGCCAGCTTGATTCATGTCCTGTTGTAGGCTGATCATTATGACCGCCGCTAGCAACGCTAGCGAAGCGGTCATATAATGATTGTCAAAGTTTTTTTTTTTTTTTTTCGTCATCTACTTCCTGAATTTTTGGTCAACGATACTCGGGACACCGAAACACCGGGGCACATGAAATTTGGTGGGTATGTAGCCCCACTAGACTTTTACGGAAAAATTTCGTTTGGTCGCGCTGGGCCCCCCGAAACCCAAAAAATGCAGTTTTTCCTAAATAACTACCTGAACCGTGGCACCGAGGATGAAGAATTTTTTATGGTATGTTGGTCTCAAGGGCCCACATCAACTTAGCCCATAATCACTCATTTGTGATTTGCACCCCCCCCGGTAAAAAATGAAAATGCAATATCATTCTGCTTTAATCGCCCCTCTCTTCAGTTAAGATGTTCAGAACTGCACCAAATGTTATGTGTATGATTAACCTGGCATTCTCTGGGGGTATGCCAAGTTTCATAGAATTTCATCCATGGGGGGGTCTAAAGAAATTTAAGTTATGTGTACATTTAGTGACTGTACACTCATTGGCCTGTAGATGGTGGTGCACACATATACACACGCACACACACACACAGACACGCACATACTATCAGTATCGGCAATTAGAACGGCCGATACATAATTACAAATTCAGTACGATTAAAGGAAAACCAAATATTCATCATCATCATCATGACTGCATTTCCAGTATTGGCGATACGTAGTCGTTTGTCCACCAGATGGCGCAGTGAGGCGTAATTTTGTTGGAAGTTAATCTAAAGTGGGTTGGAAAAACAATGGATGCTTCCTACAAGGACTGTACCGCAGAGAACGTCTATAGAAGGATAGAACGATAGGACGATTTTCACATGAAATGTAATTCCCATTTCTTCTTGAAGCCGAAATAAATCTGAGAATGTTTATCGGACATGCTTGGTTTTTACTGCAGGTATGTTAATCTTATAATATCAATAGCTATAGGACCTAGGTACAATAATGTTACCGTTAGCATTGGTTGAGTGATGGAGGCCAATTTGATTGCATTTGTAGAAAACTATGCGGTTATACCAAGCAAATTGATAGCAGCACTAACTGTATCTTTCGACTGTCATCTCATTTGCTTATGACCATAACCTAGGCTACTAACAGGAGCTAAGTGAGTTAGCCACAACATGTTCGCTACGTGATGGTTTTAAATGGAAAATATATAGGCTACCTGAAAGATAACCTGACTATGATGCATCCTAAACACCGGGCTGGGACATTTCTGCTCAAAGTCTCAAAAAGCATCTGAGTCGACGTCCATTCCCAAACACCCATATTATATAGGCTAGCCTACTTCAATCCTCTATTTTCAAAGGTGATTCAAGTAAGGAAGAGCATGGCCCAAAGTAAAGTATCTAGGACTGAAACTACATAAATTCGTCAAAGTGAATCATTTGTGTCAACTCGCCGCAATGTAGATTTATTAACGCACCCGTAATGATCTACATCTCCATTTAAACCAAATGACAAAAATCATTCTTTGCGATGGATGATTTAGTACCAACGTTACACCGGTCCGATACAGTTTTGCCTATGGCTACCGCGAGACTGAGATGCTTTTTGTTTGTTCGAAGTGCGTGTTTAGGGTGTGAGAGGGGAGTCGATGTGCTTTGATTCCAGCTTGGTAGTTGTAGTCTATGCGATTAAAAAACACGTGTGTGTGAAGTATCCAAACAATGATAACGCTTTCATTATGGCTGCTTTAGCCACAGACCTTGAGCTACTGTACAGTGGATTGGGTTCCATTTAGAAGTGTCCACTTCATTCGCGCTTTCCGTGATTAACACAGCTGCGTGAAATGTATTACTACTGATATGCAAAACTATTAACTTTTCGCCAAGAGGTGGCAGCTTAAGTCTGATATTGTAAGCCATTGGTTCCCAAAGGAGATTTTATTTGGGTCGCCAGCATAGCCTAGTGACCATTTATGTTGTGTAATAGGCCTAGCATAGGGCCTACCTTATATAGTTTGTTAACAGTCACGGTTTTGTCATAACTCCTCTATGCATTTTTGCATTTAGAATAGCTCTGAAACCGGGGGGCGAACACGTCACAGGGGGGGGGGGGGGGGGCGCCAGTGCGTGGATATCTCAATCGCAAAATTAAACAATATTTCTATCGGGCGCCTACCATGGACTATAGGCTGGGTGAACTCAGCCTGATCTGCCGGCTATTTCTTTTTCGATTTCTTAAAAGATTGAGCTTGGTCTGGCGAAAGCCAGACTAACCATGGACCTCATAATTGCAAAATGCAAAGGAACATGAATCAGCCTATTATTTGCACAAACAATAACGGATGGTAGCTCTTCAACTTGGCCCATTAAAATGTGTATGAACAGTCTAGCAACGCATTTCATGAAGGCCCTTTTGGACATGTCAGTTATTTGCACCACTGGGTAAAACTACATTTTGTTTTAGACTATTGGTATTTAATTTGTGCATTGACAATAAAGCTGAATATCATATGAACTAGATGACTAAACTTATGCATATGTAGAAGAGGAAACATTCACAAAAATCCATGACATGACCTCTCTTCTTGATAGCTGTTGAAAACTGCATGGAACTGACAGGGATTGTTTTGTTTAATAATAAATAAATAAATAAATACATTATGCTGCTACCTTCTGCTTTTCCCAAATACAATGTAGCCTACAGGTGTACCTTTCATCAGTCCAGTTGCAATGGATGGACTGTGATGAACCAGGCGCGCGGGAACCTATTTTTGACCAGGGGTGCAAATAACAAAATAATGGATGTCCGACTATCCCCCCCCCCCCGGACATGTTTCGGATTTTGACTGCTAAATAGCCTACGTCATTTTAGTGCGGGTGATAGCGAGAAGTTTTATAAATACGTTCATACGTCCATTGGCTGCGCGCAGTTTGCAGGGAAACCAGCGCGAGAGATGATGTAAACGAACGGAGCGTCTACCAGAAAACACATGGAATTAGAAGAACGAATGGAGCCAGAGCAGGGAGCATAGACTGAAAGAGGAGGGAGTTAGCCAGTAAAGTAAAGTAAAGTAAAGTAAAAGGTACATAACACATGTACATAACACAAATACACCGTGTTACGAAATATTAACTAAATATTTAATTAAATGTTAAATATATTGGAATCTGAGGAGCTTGTAGGCGAAAATTTTCATTAAAAAGTTTCCTGATCAGTGATCACCACCACCAGACGCATCATGCACTGTGCATAGGGCACCAAGAGACAGAGAAGGGACCAACATTTAGCCAATAAATAGTAGCCGTACTGCAAACTGTTTTTCACTCGTTAGAGAAAGTATACAATGTCAACATGCACCAACAGCATGTTACATAAAGATGATACTTTTCGGGTCCTCTCTATAAAGATCCAACTTGAACGTAGGCCCTATGCTAGGCCTACTCCATTTAATTGAGGACGCATCTGAGCTCGCACGAGAGTCGAGCAACGAGTAAGAATGAACAGGTATGATAAGGGATCAGATTCCAAAAATAATTCAGTGGAAATGCATGGATTCCAGTTTCTTCCAGTAGCAGCAACTGGAATTCATGCATTTCCACTGAATTATTTTTGGAATCTGATCCCTTATCATACCTGTTCATTGTTACTCGTTGCTCGACTTATCGTGACTAAATTCAAGATGGCTGCAAACGCTAAACTTCGTGAAGATACTGTCTGTATAAATCGTCTTGTAAGTAAACTACCTTCAACTTTTTCAAAGTTCTCAGTGTCTCTTTTTAAATGTCAGGGCCCTCGGAAGTCTACCAATGAAGTGTGGAGATACATTGAGCCTCGTAAATGGGTGTAAAACAGTGATTTATTTGCATGGCTAGCCCGATGCCAAAGCACCACTATTGAAAAAGCTGTTGGTAGCATCGGCTAACTAGCGCCAGATTTTGGAGTGCAGAGGACAAGCCGAGATGGGCTATGAGACATACGTTCACACTCGGTATCATGTTTCAATACACTTTAGGTCAATATCACACCGGAATTCTCCTTTAAGTTAAGATTAAACTAAATGCGGCAGTGGTTGGGACAGACTTATGGGGGCGAGAAGAGAAATGAAGCAGGGGATGAGGATAGATAAATAGATAGATAGATAGATAGATACAGTATATAGATAGATATATAAACTCATAATTCTCTTATTTTCACCGGAAAAAAAATGGCTAGTAGAAATTCTGATTGGCTAGTAACTTTAGAAAGTTACCAGCCACATTGGCTGGTGATCAAAAAGGTTAGTTTAGAACCCTGGTTCTAGGAACACATTCTGTGATGATAACGTAACACCTCCAATTATCCCCACTTTTGTTCAGAAATTCTAAAACACTTCAAAATAACATTAGCTAAATGAACATTACATTTTTCAGTAGCCATAGGTGTGTAGATTTGAACAAAATCTGGTTTGGTTCTTAACGGGAGCATTTACTGCCTGAAATATCCGATTTTGCTTACCACGCTCGGAGTTATAGTGCTGGCCTGATGGGTCGCCTATTTACGCCGTTTCAACGGCACATGAACGGTTAGACCGAGAATTCTCGTCATAAAATGAAAATTCCACTGGAGCTCCAAGCGGTTGTGTACACGCAGGTACATAGCTAATTTAGATACACCTATGGTGTGGGTGGTTGCGTTTCTTTAGGAGTCCGCCGTCTTAGTTTGTATAGAAATGGATATTAAGTGACACATACACGCAAGACGGCGGAAATTCGGGACTGACGGTAATAGGGGGAGTTCCGATACAGTCTTGGTTAGATACGCAGACGACATCAGTCTTTCAAGATGCCTGGCCACCAAGTCCCTTCCATTAGATCCAACCATGTAACTCAAAGCCTAGCACCTAATTGAATGGGCCCTGCAAAACGACATGATGTTGAATAGGAAGAAGAGTTTCGAGGTGCAGATCACCAGTGTAAGAAAAGCCCCTATGATGACTAGGTATACTATTTAAAAAGTGGGGGAGCTTAGTTCCAGCACATTCCAGACCATACTGTAACTGCAGGGCTCTTGCCGCTGCGAGCTCCAGTGTTGTTTACTCGCCTCGCTGCCCCTCCGTATTTCGTGACCCAAAAAAAGCATCAGCAATCCAAACACCCATCTGGTGTCGACTAAATGGCTTTTTGAATACACTGTGTTCCTGTGACCTATGTGGTTTCACATGAACATTGTGACGTAATATAGGTCACATCAACATCAATAGGATGTGATATTCATCAAAGAAGCCCTTCACTAATAATGTCTAATAGAAACTAATAGAAAAAGCTGTACAACCACGCTGCATACCGTTTGTTATTTCTCTGTTCCCAGGCAGACCACTTTGGTTGTGTACGTGATGTCCTTCCTCGGGATGATTGTGTTCGCTTTTACGCTCAACGTAGGGTACTTGTGGGTTGTCTTCATCACTGCTGGAGCATTAGGGTGAGACTGCCAAGTCGACCTCAGACACCATAACACATTTTTTGGACCCTTGGTTTCTTGTTTTGAAAACTCTAGTGAACTGTCTTTAATGCTGTAACATGCTTTTGAGTCGCAGCAGAAATTCATGTCAGGAGCCTCAAGAGATTTAGTTAGTCTCTGTAGAATCTTCTGGAAGTTAGGACTATAGTCTGTTAAGCGATTCTTCCAAAGTTACACAACACCTAAATAGATGTTCAACTATTTTGGTCATCATTCATAATTTCTATGAAAGAGATATGCAGTGTTTTTCCAATGTCCACTTGTTTTGTATTGCCTTAGAATGTACAACCAACAGTTGTGCACTGAACCATGACATAATTGTGACATAGCTGAAGGAATGGCATCCATTAGGGTATGTTTCCATTTGAAGTTCACACAGTTGCACAATTTAGCCAGTGTGCCATTTTCTGACACTTGTTAACAGCCACAACTTATTAAGGAAATGTTTTGCACTAGACTCTCAAACAAGCACAGTCAGCCCACAGTCCAGCAGTCTCCAGTGTTTTTGGTAGCTTACTGGGTTTGTTAATGCATCATGTTTGTGTGTGAAGGTTTTTCATGACCGGCTACCTACCTCTTGGCTTTGAGTTTGCTGTGGAACTCACCTATCCAGAGTCGGAGGGCACATCGTCAGGGCTACTCAACTGCTCTGCTCAGGTGTGTGTGTGTGTGTGTGTGTACACTACAGTATGTACACTCCATATGTCCAAGCATTTGTGCAAGGCCTATTTGTTTGACTTTGTGTGCATGTGTGTGTACAGTAATAATGTGTGTGTTTATGATCATCTGTAGTACATTATAGCCAACTGTCTGTTTCCTCCATCAGGTTTTTGGCATCATCTTCATCATCTGCGAGGGAAAGATCATCGATTCCTACGGCAATCTGCCCGGCAACATTTTCCTCTGTGTTTTCTTGCTCATCGGCACAATCATGACTGGTACTATTACACATATCCATGATTTGGCACAATCACGCTATGTGACTAAGCACTTCACATTGAATGATGTATTTGTTGGACACTTACACAAAAATGTTAATTTATGATCGACAGAATGTACCCTAAAGAGCAGCATCAAACAGGGGTTTTTATGAACTAAAAGCTGTACAACCACGCTGCATAGCTTCAGGCAGGCAAGCGATAAAACCTTAATAGGATAATGACCTCAAAATCTAATAAGAGGCAATAGGCTAGACCTCAGGGGATAGACCATGCTTCCAGTTGAGTTCATATCACAGTTAAAATCTCAGTGTCAAACACATTTCGGATAATTTTAATAGTTTTCTTGAAACTTCAGTTGGTTCATGCTAGTTACAGGGTAATCTCATTTTGTTAACAATTACAGATTATGACTGTAGCATTAACACCCCTCAGCATGTTGCGTTTATATTTCTTTCTTGGTAAAACTCTATTTCCAGGTATTCCTTTTTCCATCTCTTTAGCCATTTTCCCTTCTCCTATCCCACGCTCTGGAGGTTTTGTCGGCCTCTGATGTTATGCATGTCACCGTGTTTATTGTAATAGCTGAATCACAGCGTGTTCCTGTTTGGCACGCCTGCATGCCTGCCAACACTTTCGAACAGATTCGAAAGTAGAACTCTATTTCCAGGTACAGTGTTGCTCGTGGGAGAGGAGAAAGTTCTAGAGAAATATGTGGTCTCATTAAATCTGCCAGGGCAAAAGCCATCTGTGTGGTAACAATGGCACGGTTTTGAACCGCTTACAAAGGCCAATGCTCTCAGCATAGCATTGCTATGCATGCACCACATTTATGATTCATCACAGAGAATGTGTTGAAATATTTTGAGTTACTGAACAACAAACTCCAGTAAAATGAAACGCCACCTCTGAAAAATCACTTGGAGAATGCTGGCCCCCGGTAGTCGACTTACCCGCCCTAGGCATTAGATTAGGTTGGGTTACGTTTGGGTTATATTGCCTAAACTCAATCCTCCATCAGTCAGACGTGGACTTACAGTATTTACAGTTTAGATGTACCTGAGCTTAAATCACAGTGAGCCTTAAAAAGCACCAGTCCTATTTTAACAAGCACATCTATTTAAAAACTGACAGAATTATGGCAGCAATGTGTAAGGATACACCATATAGAACAAGATTCATCATAGCATAACGCTGTCCTTTCTAACCTCCAGGGTAAGGGTGCAACATATATTGGTAGTGGTTTTATAGAAGTAAATCCAGAGTAGGCGTAGGAAGAGTATTGGCTGTGTCCATTTAGTGTTGATGAAAAACTGACATGGCAGACACTCATGAGAGGACCGCAGCGGGCGAGAGGGGCAAACGAGCTGGATTGTGGAATTAAAGATGGCAAGGTGCTGATCCAGTAAGTGTCCTATAGGTCAGTGAGGGGAATGAATAATCTGGCTGCTGTAGAAAGTCAATGAAGAATAACTAACAAAGGAGTTGCATGTGTCTTGCGGCGACCAGACGTGCTGCTGCACGAATGGTCTGTAATGGTCTCACTACACAAGCAGGAAGGCCAGCAAACACTATAACTATCAAACTATAGTCATTAGAGACAAGAAAGCCTGTCCTAACCTGACTCTTGCCAGATGAATTTCGTTCCGCCTAGCTCCATTCATCCATCTGGGATCGATCCATTGGAGTGGTGCTTCAGAAAGCGAGTCCTTGCATAAGATTGGATAAGCCACTTGTCCGTCATCTATTGACGTGCTACTTCAACCACTCACATCGAAGCCAACCCGTGATAACAGTCTCACAGTCGCTTCTACGCTATGTCACATCTATGAAACTCCCGCCCTGCATCCTGATTGGCTGAACCATAAAGTCGGTTGCAGAAATCACTCAATGGAAGAGGTCCCAGATGGATGTGAGTGAAGCTAGGCGGAGCTAAGCGGAACGACATTCATCTGGCTAGGGTCAGGTTAAGATGCCACAGGCACATAGCCTAGAAATCTAGACGCACCCTAGCGGCGGCAAATTAATTTGCTCAGCCTGTACGTCTAGTATCAAACCATAGGGATTTCTATTGGCTGACGCCGTGGACGTCATCCAATCACAGCACTCTATTTTGTTAGAGAGTCTTAAAGCGGGCTTAACAGGATAACGACAGTCCTGTGACATGAACAACAAGGAAGGTGGCTATGGCTAACAAAGAGCGGTTGTTTGAATTGGCGTTGCCGTCAACTTTGGAGGAGTTGGACTTTTCTTTGAAAGTCGAGCAACAGAATGCACTTAAGTCATTCCTTTTGAAGAAGGATGTATTTGCCGTTTTGCCGACCGGATACGGATATGGTCGTAGCGCTGGCCTATTGCATGCCTAGGCAGTTTGAAAGACAATTAAGAAATCAATTAAGAAGATCACCTCTTGGATTAAGCGAGGTGAATGGTTCGATTCCAGACTCCAGACACAACTACCTCTATTTTTTATATATATATGTCCTATATTTCTATTTTGATACATACATGTTCTATATTTCAGTCTTGCACTTTAATTTAATGTTTATTGTCTATGGCTATGTCTATAGTATGTCTATGTCTGTATTTAAAGTATGTCTATGTCTGCATGGGAAAGTAAGAAACGAAATTTCAATTCTTTGTATGACCAGTGCATGTAAAGAAATTGACAATAAAAGCCGACTTGACGACTCGACTTGACTTGACTTGACTTGATATAGGATGGCCTGCCAGGCTAACAGGCACAGCCAGTCAGATGGCTATTGAACATCATGCTTTTATATGTGAAGGACAACGAAAGGACTATTAATGACCAATGTAATCTCATGACCAGTGTTTTTTTCCCCCATTTTTTTTTCTCCTCCTAATTGAAAGGCATTATCAAGTCAGACCTGCGGAGACAGCAGGCAAATGCATTGGCCAAGGAAGCTGTGAGTATGACAGTCCTCAAATTGAGTGACAGTACCACCAACGTTTTGTGTGTGTGTGTGTTGTGTTCCTTGTCCAAAATAATCTTCAATTGAGCATGCAAGCTCATCCCCATTCTCCTCTGTGGTTAACATGTGCCCCTTGTGTTGTTTCCTCTCACTTGTTTTAAAGAGCGAACTCAAAAAGCCCCCACACATGGACGTGTAAGGTATAGATCTATTGCACGTTCTGAGGAGCATGCCATGCCGTAGCGCATTTGTCTTTTATAAGTGGTTGTCCATATGTTAGAGTAAAAACAATTTGATACCTAAAAGTTCAAATTAAAAGTACAAAACAAAATCAAATTGGCTATATGACATTGCACATAACACATGATGTTAGGATAGTATTGTAGATAATATTGTAACAACATATGACAGTTTGCTGTGGCATGCAAATAAATGACAGATGAATGATCCTGAAATAATATGTATAAGTATGCTAAACCAGGAAACCTAACACCTGTTTTTGGATATGATCTCTTAACTGATGCATAGATTACACTATTATGAGTCTAATTCAGTTATGAATTTTCACAGAAATAATCACTAGTTGAATGTTTGTGTTAATGTACATTCTTCCACCAATCAGCTCGCTTTAAAACAATGCCATGAACCATGTTTGCAGGACCCTCTTTTTGGATCCTCAGTGCCATCAAAAACCTCTGGTGACATTGACTGGGTACAGAGCACAGAGAACCTTATATGATGAAGACCCATGATCAGTGCTTGTCTTGAGGGGATGGGCACATCAGGTGCCCCTCTGGCCAGGTTCTGGGGCAGAGTTGTCAGCTACCATCTTTGCACAATACATCAGGCCAACCGATACAACTGTCAATGACTGTCAGTGACTGACTGGAAATCTCAATTCTGGTCAAATGAGAGCTACTTCACAGAACAAAAATGTCACACCTTTAGGGAAAAGGTTAAATAAAAAAATAATAATAATGGTCTTATCTTACACTCCCTTAAAGAGAGAGTGTTGCACACATACTGTGCAGTGATGGTGGATGTGTTGCTACATGGATGTGCTAAACAATGTCACCAGACGGTGTGAGAATGCTTCTGATGGTATGAGGTGTCTGTGTACCTTTCCTACCCTACCCATATACTGTATACTGTAAGTATAAGTATAATATACTCTTTTAATCCCGTGAGGGAAATTTGGTCTCTGCATGTATCCCAATCTGTGAATTAGTGAAACACACTCAGCACACAGTGAACACACAGTGAGGTGAAGCACACACTAATGGCGCTTCACCTCGGCGCTCGGGGAGCAGTGAGGGGTTAGGTGCCTTGCTCAAGGGCACTTCAGTCGTGCCTACTGGTCGGGGTTCGAACCGGCAACCCACCGGTTACAAGTCCGAAGCGCTAACCAGTAGGCTACGGCTGCCCCAACATTCATTGTGAACCACCTGCTGTTGTTGCATTATCCAACCCCACCCCTCTATCCCCCACCTCTTTTGCCAGACGGCGAAGGAACATCTCGAGGGGGCGGAATACGGCGCCACGGCTCTGGTCACCCCTCCACAGCCATGATCATTAAATCCCCTCACTCCCCCCCCACTCCCCCCACTCCCCTCTTCCCATTTGAACCCCCCTGTCCCTTAAATCTACACATCAACACCGCCATACCTAAGGTAGGAGCTGCCTGGCTGCTGATTTCCCACAGTCATTCCTTCACGCTTCTGATCCAATCCCCCTCCTCTCCCCACCCTCTCAGCCTCCCCTCTCTTGCTTCTAATCTGCTGGCTAATCATGTCAATCATGTTTACACACAATCACGTGCACACAGTACATTATACAGCCAAGACGCATTATAGTCAGGCATAGTTTTCACCATCTGAACATGAGTTAACATATTCTGTTAACATTATGCAGATGATGATGCCAAAGACTAGTAGATGTTGCAATAAGTCGCTGAGGTTATTCCATTAAGCTCTCGAGGTTATGCCATTAAGCACTCAAGCATTCTCATTCTCAAGTTTAGGAGTTTAACCGCCTCCCTGTGGCTAGCTAAAGAACTGCACATAGAGGGCAGGCACGTAAAGGAGAATTCTCACGTGCCATTAGACTCTAACAAAGTCCTTGTAGGCAGGTCCAGGTGTCCCCACTTGGCAGCCATCTTGGTAACACACTTTTGGGCAGTTATCAGGCAGCTATTTTCCTATTCAAATTAATGGGGAGGCATACAGGAAAGGGCGGGGTATGTGTAGACTACTGCCATATTGGCGTTACAAACTAACCCCATGCATTTCTATGGATGATTCTTTGAGTGCTGTGTCCCCTCATTAGAAAGTCTTAGACTATAATGAGTCAACTCCACTTTGTCACCCACTATCTAGTCAAGTAGAAGACTGTAGATTGCATTACAATTAATTATACTAGTGCAGTGCCCGTTCAAACATGCTATTCCTTTAGAAATCCCATAGCCCAATTACATGTCCGCAGGTAGGTCTGCTTTAAAAATAAGATGATGGGGGGGGAAACATTATTTCAGCTAAGCATTCAAAACTGAATATTATATGTTATAATAAATGAGCAGTGAGCAGAATCTAAGCATAGCTGCACTGACATTTCAAAATGACATAAGTTCAACAGCTGTTTTGAGTTAAGGCTATATGTTTAGCCTACTGAATAACTTCATGATAAAGTAGACAAACCATTTTGTGAAATGATGCATCATATGAAATTTTGGGACTCAAAAACAGTCTCTTGTAGCCTATAAAGATTGCTAATGTGTCGTCATCATAGCGTTTTCCCATTGGTGAACGCAAAGCATTTTGGGGATCCGCGGCAATTTATGCCCATGTAAACCAATGTAAACTGCCAAACATACCCATAATCTTGGTGTGTTTTAGCAACCTCTATAAGTGACATCGAGTGGTTGTGGTTAGCCCAACTGTGTTTATTCAATGCCCAGATTATCAAAGAGTCTTGAACCAGGGTTGTGCAAAATTCCAGAATTGAATTGAAACTGGCTCTTAAATTCCAATTCAATTCTTGAATTTCACTTGAGGTAGCAAACAGGAAGCAGAATTGCAATTCAAATTTTGCACAACCCTATCTTGAACACCATGTGGCTGCTCTGAAATCTTTGGTCGGTATAATGTACCATTCATAAGTCATGGAAATTCAGGTTTTTTGTCAGGGAAAGTCTTACAGTGGGAACAGTGTAGATAGTATGACACATTGGCATTAAATTGTGACCTTTACAATCTTTACATGCAGGGTTATTTATGTGATGCTATGAATGGGAAGCATTTAACTGCATTGTGTCTTTGCCATCTGTAGTATCCCTACTCTGACACACCTGTCTGAACTCAATCATGCTAGCCGTTATTAGTACAAGCCAGTCTGTTGACAAATGTTCAGAGTAGGGATTATGTTTAAAAAAGAAATTCCCCAGTAATCAAACTCATGACCTCAGTGGTGTTGGAGCACCAGTAAAAACATATTCATATGGTGTTGCATGTAGTGTTATCCCAAAATAGGGTCCATCATGTGATTTATAACGCTTGCAATATCCTAACACAAGTGTGTAAGGGCAAAGGCAAATGTACAATATGCATCACATCACACTCCAGGAGGAGGACACAAATGTGCCTGATGACAGCTATTAGAAAAAAAAAGAATTGTGGTCATGAATTGTGATATCACTGATTTATGAAAAAAATTGATTTCATAAATGTAGCAACATGACTAAAGTGAACTACAGTAGACAATACAAAAAAAATACATCAGCAGGTACAATTAAAAATGAGCAGTCATGCCTTTGTCTGAAAATAGCTGACAGGATATGATGGCCTCCGTGCTGCCAAACAGAACTGGGACAAGAGATATGTGGTATGTGGCACTAAATAATGTCATTCTTGCACACAGGCAAACCAGAACGGAACGCTTCCGTCGTCTGCCATTGTGACGGAAGCCAGACTGTAGAGAGGATGTGGGTGACTCCTTCTGTTGTACTGAGGGAAAACCACGTGTGCACAAAAAGATTTAAGGCTTTGAAAATCATCTCACAGCACAAAAAAATGGCCTCCAACAGCGGGACTCTTTTTCTGTTTAATATTTTTACCATTATTACAGTATTAGCATCATAAAAACTGTTCACTTGATTTTTTTCAGGTAATGAATGTTTGTAAATTCCAAATGTTTAGTGCCTAGTGTTCCGTTCAAAAATGATTTGTTTGTATAGATACATGGTTTTTTTTCTCTTCTAAACTATGTGCACAAAACAACAGCCATGGAAATCTTTCGTCAGGTTCTTATCAATAGAACTGGAAACTTCTTTATCTTCATGTTTAAGGGGTGTAGGATTTTATATTTAATTTGAAAGATGTATGTGTACTTTTTAGACTGAAGTTCCAAGAAAATATAATTGTGTCTTACAGTAGGTGTCAATCACTGTATTTGTTCCATAAAGCACACGACATTGATATTTTTTATATCACCTCTGTGAAGTGATTTTAAACATGCCACAAGTGTGTGACAATAATGATAACAAGTCAACATTTTTATATTGAAGTGCTTTTTGTCATTTTACATTTACTAATTGTTATTTGTATGGACAGAAAAACAAAGCGTAATAAATGAGTCAATTTCCTTAAGTCCTGCAAATTCTTCCTTCCAGTAGTGTCGGCCCAGCATAATGAAAAGTTAGCAGGAAAAATCTTGTGTTGGGTTTATGATTCGTGAAGTGTTTGAAGAAAAGTTGTCAACACTTTAGATAAGTTTTAATTGTACCTTCGCCAATATTGGGGACATTATAAAATTATTGGAACAGAAGTATGTTAATTTTACATGCAGCAAAGGTTTGCAAATATGGCCAATATTAAAAGCAAATGTTACATATTCAGGATGGTTGGGCCTGGACATGTGATTTTACCATATGTTATGGTAGCCTATACGGTTAACATGAGCTGCTGTGGCTGCATGTCATGGTAACCTACATGCTAAACATAAGCTGCTGAAGCCTTGAAGCCCAGCCAGACACTCACAGCAACCACATTCATAAAAGTGAAGATGTGTCTGACTGCTCGTGCCAGTGAGAACTTGCACTGCCAAATACATTCCAAGCTGGGGCTAGAACTGTAACTTGCCCAAATCTGGACAAATGCTATTGTTGACAGTGGGTTACTGTCTAGTGATGGTGCGTGAAAGGCATTGCAGGTGGTCTCTGAGCATGCATTCAATAGTTTCACTTTTTTCCTCACACCACACAACAGTGGTCGTCAGGTTGCTTGTTAATCAGAATGGTGTCGCTGAGGCACAGTCAAGCCAAGGGCAGTGGCAAAATTCAGGATTTCATTCAGACTTTACAAGGAAGACTGACACCATCTAGTGGTAGAGATAGGCATAAAAAGATAAGCTTGACACCAGTTGTTAATAGTATGCTGCTCTGTTTATCTATAATCTAATTAAACACATAAAGCAGGCACTCAATGTTGGGATGCTCAGAAGATATTTTGCAATCGTCATCAAGTCAGACAGCCAAACAATAATATCACTACGAAATTAAATGAATGAAATTACCCATGCATAAATGTAACCATGGCTTTTGAGTATGATTTATTTATGGTGGCTAGGAAAATTAAACTAATACAAATGATCAAAGTGGGTTGATAGGTATTTCTAGTCCTCTTTGGCACTGCAGCAGTTGAACTGAACTATTCAAAAAGGCTTTCTGTTGAGCTGACAGGTATACAGTAAGTTTACATTTCCCCCAACTTCTTGTGTCAGTTCATCAGCGACCTCAAATCTAGCACAATCTTCAAAGATATCATGTTAACCGTTTTGTGTGGTTGCAATCTCACCTCTCTTTAATGCTTCTCTTCTTTTTTCCTCTCCTGCTCTACCATGCTGTCACCTGCTGACTCAGAGGACAATGTGCTGGTAGCCTCTGGACTTTGACCATCAGCATCCAGATTCACCATCAAGTGCTCTGCCACAGCACTCTGTGTCAAAAAGAGAGAGAGAGAGACAGAAAGACAGACAGACAGAGAAACAGACAGCCTGGACTTCTAATTGGCTAATATTGTCCAACTTCTGCCTGACACCAAAATATGTCCAACATCTGTGTAGATTACATACACCATAAAACTCTATACCTATCCTGGGTTATACTGGTGAGGAATATGACATGGTTCTGATGGTCTGAATGTTCTTTCACCTGTGTGGAATGTTCTGAAACACTCTCTAGGTCTAGGTCCTCTTGTTCTCTCTTGCACTGGATGGGAGGCAGAGGGGCAACTGGGTTGCAGAATGCTCTCAGAAGGGGTGGGTTCAAAGGGAGGAGCTTGGCTGGCAATGGGGGTACTGTAGCTTGGATGGCAGAGGAGCGAGTTGTGATGGCAGTAGAGGGAGTTGTGATGGCAGATGAGGGAGCTTGGACAGCAGATGAGGGAGTTGTGATGGCAGATGAGGGAGCTTGGACAGCAGAGGAGGGAGTTGTGATGGCAGATGAGGGAGCTTGGACAGCAGAGGAGGGAGTTGTGATGGCAGATGAGGGAGTTGTAATGGCAGATGAGGGAGCTTGGACAGCAGAGGAGGGAGTTGTGATGGCAGAGGAGGGAGTTGTGATGGCAGATGAGGGAGTTGTGATGGCAGATGAGGGAGCTTGGACAGCAGAGGAGGGAGTTGTGATGGCAGATGAGGGAGCTTGGACAGCAGAGGAGGGAGTTGTGATGGCAGATGAGGGAGCTTGGACAGCAGAGAAGGGAGTTGTGATGGCAGATGAGGGAGCTTGGACAGCAGAGGAGGGAGTTGTGATGGCAGATGAGGGAGCTTGGACAGCAGAGGAGGGAGTTGTGATGGCAGTAGAGGGAGCTTGGATGGCAGAGCCAGTGTTGCAGCACTCTGTATTGTTGAAAAACAGCATCTTGTAAAAATTGACAACACTACAAGGGTGAAAGGCTGTACTTCTGATACTAATGCACCAACAATGACAGGAGCTAGGGTGTTCCTTTCCTCCGCATCCTCTATCATACATAACTTATGAGTACTGTGCTATCTTAGGAAATGTTACATTATGAACTAGACACTAACATTGTGACAAGATAAATCAATGTTCTTGCGTCCTCCATTTTCTGCTGTATTCCAGAGCTGAGTGACTCTGGCCACTGCGTCTCTGCTCTGCTGCCTGGTGATGGTGTCCAAGTGTAAAACTTGCTCCCTCCATGTTGCACACTCCAAGCTGTCCTCTTCTTCCTCTCTTCTTACACTCCTCAAGCTCCACCATTCTCATGTGGTCAAGGGAATGCATTACCTTGGGTAGCTGAGCAATAGCCTCGTTGAGCATTGCACACTCTCCTTCTTCCCTTATTTGATGGGAGATGTGTTTCTTTACCTCGTTCCATTTCTCCATTTCCGTGACCCGCATCTCTTTACCCTCCAGCAGGACTGCTAACTTCCTCTCTCTTTCCCCCTGTCTGCTCCTCATCACTTGCTTCATCTCTCTCCTCATGCTTTCTATGGCCACCTTCAAAGCCTGTTCTTGACCTGTTGCAGCATCCCGCACAACCTTCAGAGTCTCACCCCTGAGGTCCAAATGAAGCCTTGGTGAGCTAAGGGTGAGAAGTCTGAGGTTCTGAAGAGCGATGCATGCGTTCGAGATCCTCGGCAGAAATAAATTTGGGTACTATCTCAGAAATTCCCCTAAAGTTTGATGCCTCAGCTTCGACTTCAAGCAGCCCGTGTTCTGTCCATGTTTGGAAGCACCTACCTGTGCGAACAGATGTTTTCTGTCATGAATCTGAACAAGACCAGCCACAGATCACGCATCACCGATGACAATCTCCACGCTGTTTTACGGATTGCTACAGCACAAGACCTAGGCTACATACAGTATAATATACTTCAATTGAATTCAATGGTTGTGCATGCATTTTGTTTGTTTTGTGTTTGTTGAGCTTGATCAATGGATGAAGGATGCTGAATGTGTTTCAGTGTGGATGATTGACTTACTAGGCATCTGTGAGATAATTCAGTTATTTTATTTTTTCAAAATGCAGGTATTCACAACAAAATGTTAAAAAATATATATATTCATATTCCCAATGACAGCAATCGGGTTGTGTTGACAAATAATCCAGGACACGTGTGAAAATTAAAAGCACCATGTCTGGTGAAACTGGCTAACATGCTACGCCTAGTAGGCCAATTTCAGTGCTGAAAATATGGGAATAATGACTTTTAATTTGAAATCAATACCCATTGGAATTATTGTTATCCATAGACTGTAAAAGGGTGTAATAGGGAAGAGTCTCTAGTATCCATATATGGAGGAATTCCTCTGTCAAATGAATTGTGAGCAATAGGGACCAATTTCAGTGCTGAAAGGTTTCATAATCTACAATATATGGACTTTTATTTGACATTTATGTAAATGTTCTCCGATGGAATTGTTCATGGGTGGTGTCATATTAAAGAGGGGAGTCTGTATCCATAAATGGAGGAATTTCAAATTAGTTTTGAGCAAAAGCGACCAATGTCAGTGCTGAAAATAGTGCAAAAAAAGTTGATGATGACTTTTAAATTGAATTAAATCCCCATTTTCTTTGATGAAATTGTTCATGGGTAGTGTCGTGGTGGAATTTCTAATAGCTACTGATTTATCTACTCTATTTATCAAAGGATTCAAAAATGGAGTCACTAGAAACATAATATATCTAGAGGCTATTATAAGTCTGTGAAGACTGCCTGTTCATCTGCTACTGCTTGGCTGGCGAATGCCTGTCATCTCGGAAATGCAGTCAACACTGCCCCCTGACGGTAGAAAATTGCAATATTTAAGGTGGAATTTAAGGTGGAATAGAAACTTCATCCAAACTTCATTCATTCACAACTCCACCACATTTTGACTCTGGGGCCAACTTCAGCTTTGTCAAGTAGTTTTGTTTCTCCGTCATGTGAAGCCTAATTGTTATCTGGCCGTTTTTTTTTTTTTTATTTACCTGTGGACTTTGGTTTCTCTGTTATGCCCATAGACTGTATAAAATAGGTTATGCCACAGTAAAATCCGGCATTCAAATTTAACAATTTCCTCCACTACATTTGGCACTTAATTAATTTCGATTGACAACAGGAAAATAAATTATTTCTAATTTATGAATGTATTTTGTTCAAAATGTATGTTGAAATAAATATAAATACAGATCAATATCTCTTACTTTTTTTACCAGCAGCCTTCTTAGCTTCAGGTTCAGCAACAGTTGAAGGCCTATCAGTTGCAGTGGCTGTTCCCTCATCATTGTTTCATTGTCTTCACCTGTGCCTTGTTTCCCAGTGTATTTAAGCCCTTACCTCTGTGTCAGTCTTTGTTTATGTTTGATGTATTCACTGTCTGTTTGCTTGTTTCCCTGGTTTTGTGTAAGTAAAGAGCCTCTTGATTTTGTAGTTCCCCTGTTTGCTGTGCATTTGGGTCCATCGTTACACTGAGCATATCGGCATTTCTCCATATTATATTTCGGATGCAGCAAGACATTTTAAACTATTATGAACATACTGTATAGAAGTATACAGATTTAGCTGCAAGGAATGCTCTAGTAGCCTAAATATAGTTCTCTGCCAGGAAATAAACAGATTCTGTTTGTTTTTGTATCTCTCTTCTAAACTTGCTTTTTAGCTGGAACCGGATGTGCTGACATGGATGAGCCCAGGGCTGCAAGTAGGCCATTTTAATCTGCATTTTATTTAGATGCTGAAGCAGTTTATCACATTAAAAGTGGTGCTTTCTTAAAAAAAAGTAAAACATTTAATTGGAGTGAAATCTGATTGTTTGTTTGCATGTAACTGCACTGAGTGACTGACATAAGTAATCAGACACTTTACACAAAGGCCTACTAAGTAGAAACACCTCTGGCAGAAATTACAGCCTAGATTTGGAGATTTTTCCACCATTGTTCTGTGCAGATCTTATACTTTCTGAATGCAATGGTTCAGCATGACAATCAATGTAGAAATAGAAATCATATGCTAAATTTCACATCACAGCATTATTTAATCAAGTGATTGCTGTGAATATGACTGCGGAAGCTTCCAGATCCTCTTTCGCTCCTTACAGCACCTGTCTCTTCCCACAGTACTTCCACAGACCCAGACAACGTTATCCACTCTCCTGCCCCTCCTGGACTACATATCCCAGCTTCCCATGCTTCTTCCAGTGCCTGCTCTCCTGTGGCTTCCCAGTGCGATCTTCTTTTCCAAGCGCCACCTGACTGCTATAGGCATCCTCCAGGACCGCGTAGCCCTGGGAGGTGTAGCTAGCCTCACATAAATGGCGACTGTCACCGTGAAGATGAATGTGAGCACATGTTTCTCCACATATACTGTGTGTGTGTGTGTGTGTGTGTGTGTGTGTGTGTTTCTCCACATATACTTTGTGTGTGTGTGTGTTTCTCCACATATACTGTGTGTGTGTGTGTGTGTTTCTCCACATATACTGTGTGTGTGTGTGTGTTTCTCCACATATACTGTGTGTGTGTGTATGTTTCTCCACATATACTGTGTGTGTGTGTGTGTGTGTGTGTGTGTGTGTGTGTGTGTTTCTCCACATATACTGTGTGTGTGTGTGTGTGTGTGTGTGTGTGTGTGTGTGTGTGTGTTTCTCCACATATACTGTGTGTGTGTGTTTCTCCACATATACTGTGTGTGTGTGTGTGTGTGTGTGTGTGTATGTATGTTTCTCCACATATACTCTGTGTGTGTGTGTGTGTGTGTGTGTGTGTGTGTGTGTGTGTGTGTGTGTGTGTGTATGTATGTTTCTCCACATATACTCTGTGTGTGTGTGTGTGTGTGTGTGTGTGTATGTATGTTTCTCCACATATACTCTGTGTGTGTGTGTGTGTGTATGTGTGTTTCTCCACATATACTCTGTGTGTGTGTGTGTGTGTGTGTATGTATGTTTCTCCACATATACTCTGTGTGTGTGTGTGTGTGTGTGTGTGTGTGTGTGTGTGTGTGTGTGTGTGTATGTATGTTTCTCCACATATACTCTGTGTGTGTGTGTGTGTGTGTGTATGTGTGTTTCTCCACATATACTCTGTGTGTGTGTGTGTGTGTGTGTGTGTGTATGTATGTTTCTCCACATATACTGTGTGTGTGTGTTTCTCACCTGACTCCTCCACATGCCTTTCCTGACACTCATCTTCCCGTCCTTCCACATCTGGGTCATGCCTGTGGCAGAGTCCCAGGTGGCACACAGGCTGGTCCAGGGATAGAGCTTCCCAAACGAGGGCACCTCCGCTACGGGGTAGAGGGTCTTGGACGCCTGACCCACCGTCAGCTCGTACCCCCACATGTCGGCTGTTGACCTCACGGTCAGGGTGGCGCTGTTGCTCATGGTCATGGTGAAGAGGGCAGTACCGGGCACAGATTCACTGATGATGCGCAGGCAAACAGTGAACGCCCGGGTGTCTTGGTAATGGGGGAAGCCCTACACTACACTCCCAGATATCACACTGAACATGCGGCCAGTCAGGTCTATGCACAGCAACACACAAACAAACATACATACATGCATACATGCATACATGCATACAGTATCAGTTCTCATAATGTACAGCTATTATACTGTATCTAAAAATAACAAATGTGGCTTAATACTTAAGATATAAAGAATAAGATATAATATTATAATGAACACATAATGATCTCATACACACAAATACACACTCTTGGGAACATATGAATAAATATACACATGTACACATTGAAAGTTATACTGGTTAGGTGTTTGTATGTGACTTGTTTTTTTGTTACCTTGACCTGCGGAAGGGCTTGATCCGGGCATCTCCAATCTGTGTTTTAATAGGAACAATGTGGATTACATTACAAACCATAAAATTACCCTTTGGGAAATCCCCCATGCAATCAACCATCATTATTTACATACATATGTGGTAACACTTTACCTGGATAGTTCACCTACAGAGACTTTACAGATGATTGTTGAAATTCAAGTTCACTTTTTAGATTTGTTGTTTACTGCAACAACCTCACCTTGACCAAACCCAACCCAACCCAACCCCAAGACTAACCGATAGATTGTTGTGCATGTCACGGTAGCCAGCTGGTCCATAGTTGTGCAGTATGTACATTGTGTAAACCTCGCTCCCGAACAAGGGCGTATCAAGCTTTTTAAAAGTGTGGGGGTTCTGGGATGGGGAAGTGAAATAATCCCGGCCAAATTATAAATAACTCCCTACATTTTCTGAACATAATTTAGGCAAATAAAAACATAATAGCCTACTGTTAAAGCAACAAATACAATTTTGTATTTATACTCCTTGGTATCATGGGCAGATTATGAGCCACTTGGCCCCTGGACACAGACATGAAAATGGCCCCCCTGCCCACTTCAGAAAGTTAGAACATTTACATGTATTCATTTACACTTTTCATTTGAACACTTTTCATGAGAACATTTACATGTTCATTTCACTTTTCATCCAAAGTGACTTACATACAGTATGTTAATTCTATTAAAAGGGACTATACTGACTCCAGAGCAACTTTGACAGCCATAAGTTTAATTATTATAAGATTTAAAACTCATTTGCTCTCAACAAGGGAAAGCCTACAGTTAAACAGTTAAATGTAAGTGAAGGTGCAAACATGAATAGGCCTACAAAATGAGGCATACTACACATCACAAGAAAGATCAACACTAGCATCATGGACGAGCTAGCATCCTGGGATTTTAGCTCGATTACTAGCACGCTCGACTCCCCATCCGAGGTGTTGCTGTTTGCTGGTTCGAGTCTGAGCGTGTGCAGGGCTGAGCCGTATAATTAAACACAACACAGAGGTTACATTAACAGAGTGTCAGATTTATATGTTTAGAATCTGAGCAACTGTAGTCTAGGAGTAAAGTAAAGTGTGACCTATTTTCTTTTTTTATAAACAGGCATTGAAAATAAAGAGGTCTGTGTGTATGTACATGTGTGAGTGTGTGCGTGCGCACGCTAATAGGAGCCAGTTTCTCAAAAATGGTTAGTTCATATGCACACCCAAACACATGGTTGAACCCACTTCCCCACATGATGATGTTTCCTGGTCTTCCCCCGTACTTGAGAAGTAATCCAGACTATGTAGTTGTAGTGTAGTAGCTGTGACTTACTAAGCCACTTGGGTTTTGCACGCTACTGTAAAGTTAATCACAATAAAATGTGAACACATTGCTATGAATTGTTATTGAAGAGGCCTTTATAGCTTTGTGTGAAGATTTGTGTGTATGTGTGTGTGTCTCTGTATGTGTGTGAGAAAGAGAGTAGAAGGCAGACCTGTGAGAAGAAATTATGATTGTCATAGGCTTAGGGTTATGTTAGCTTCAAGAAATTAAAAATGATCAGTCTCCCGATCTCCAAATAATAAAAAAAAAATATATGTTTACAAACATATGAATTTAGAAAATGTACTAACAAATAGGCTATGTCCCCTTTACCAAGTTAAACATCCCGACATGCTTCAACCACCGTTGGTCTGGAGTGCCTGCAGTCCCTTCTTGCTTGCTTCCGTTTACCTTACTTTTTTATAGCCTTTCAGTATTACTGTACTTTGCATTACAGAACAACCAGTCATCTGTTGTTTCATGCCAAAAAATTAATACAAGACCGAGCCTACCTGTTGTGGTAGTAGGCCTAGTAGTGGTAGTAGGCCAAGTGGTGGTAGGCTTAGTAGTGGTAGTAGGCCAAGTGTTGGTGGTATGCCTAGTAGTGGTGGTAGGCTTAGTAGTGGTAGTAGGCCAAGTAGTGGTGGTATGCCTAGTAGTGGTAGTAGGCCTAGTAGTGGTGGTATGCCTAGGCCTAGTAGTGGTATTAGGCCAAGTAGTAGTAGTCCTACGAGTGGTAGTATGAGGCCTGTTGCTGGCGGAGGCCGCTAGTAACACCAACCATAACATGGAGACCAGAGAGAGAGCCATTGTTCATGCGTCCTCGCTGTCAATTGACTCTTAGACAGATCTCTGAATAGTTTTGTCTGTCTTTAGCTGGAGTTTCGTTTCTCTGTAAATGTGTGTGTGTGTGTCAGGGATAGCCACCCCCCCCCCCCCCCCCCCCCCGCCAAATGCGGGTAGTTTTGTGCGCTGGCGGGTGAATTTGGTCAACTTACCAGCCACTGTGGCGGGTAGATAAATAGAGCTAGCATAGGCTACCACAAATAGTCAGATCCGATCTAATTTTCATAGTTATTGACGGTTAAAAATAAGAAAGTGTCTGTAGGGATCATGTAACGTTACCAGCCGTAAATCGCGCTGATTTGAAGTTCAACAACTACCAGTGAGCCGCCACCTGCAGCATAGCCTATAGTCACTGGTGCAGTGCTTCACTTTTTGCCATTAGAGCCTACCATTAAGAAACTGTCGCTATGCTTTCATGTGCCACTTCTCACTTTGGCCTATAGGACACTAACTGGATCTGCTCCTAGTTATTTTAATTCAATAATCAAGCCTTACATCCCCAACCGCCCACTGCGGTCTTCTGGTGAGCGTCTGTTGTGTCGACCAGTCATGAAAACTGGGTCTAATTCCAGACTCTTTTCTTCAATGGTTCCATGTTGGTGGAATGAATTGCCCAGTGCTCTCCGTTCCTGTGGTAGTTTTGGGTCGTTTAAGAGGGGTCTAAAGACATTCCTATTCAACATATACTTAGTTGTTTAAGCGCTTATGTGTTATGGTTTGTATAATGTTGTTTTATTTCAATTGGGCTGTTAATTAATTTGACATTATTGTTTATTATTGATATTCTCCTTAATGTAGTCTTAGTATGTCATTGTTTTTATATTATTGATTGAATGGACATTATTGTTTTATTATTGCCTTTCCCCTTTTTTTCCATTGCTTTTTATTAGGCTATTGATTGAATTGATATTATTGTGTATTATAACTATTCTCCTTATTATATTTGACCTACATTCTAATCTGTTCCCTGTTCAATTTTATATTGCTATTCAAATATTATTATGTTGTTTGTATGTGTCGCTTTGGACAAAGGCGTCTGCTAAATCCATAACCATAACCATCAAGGATTCTAACAGTCAGTGTTGGGAGGTTGGGAGGTGAGACAGGTGTAGCAGGGAAGCTTGTGCTCTCCCTGTTTCCCTCTGGCAGCTGTCAGATTGGAGGTAGCAGAGAATGTCTAATAAAGAGACAAACTCCACTCTCGGGACACTTCCGGTTTCTGAACTGGTTGCAGTTCCTGTTCTGGTTCCACGTGAGGGTGAGGGTGCTCACGAAAAAGTGCAGAATGAATAGAGGTCTATGGAGCTTTTTGTCAAGAAATATGAATGTTGCATTCGAAGGGGGGGGGGGATAGCCTTTCAAACGTGTCAATGACGTCATTCATTTGCAGAATGTTAGTGTGTTATGGGCAACAACGACCTAACCTGAAATCGAAAGGACATAAGTACTCCATATTGAGTTTGCAGAAACTACAACGACAATCAGGTGAAAGAGACAAATGTAGCCGTCTAGCTCCATAGACCCCCATTGTTTTCGCACTTGTTCGCGATGGCCCCTAGCGGAACTGCAACAGATTGCAGGTACAATGGAGTTAATTGGGGGGATTGAACCGGCTCTCCGTAAAAGGGCTCTGGAGGTAGACACGTTAATGAGGGGGTGGTCCCCGTGTTGAGTATATTTATCAGCTGACTGAGCGTCTTCCGTTTTCCCATTTTCGCTGGAAGATCTAGCTTCCGTATTTGGGTGGCTTGCAGGCAGCTTGGTTGGGCCTTGCTGGAGCTTGATTTAGGCTATTGCTCAGGTCTATTTCATCGTTCTAATGCAAGGTAAGCTTTCTCGCTTGTAAATTGACCTCGTGTTTGATGCAGTTGCTTTTGCTTTTGTGCAATCGCGTCATTAGTTTATGCTTCCTTATTTTAGAATGTGTCTTTGCTTGGCAGCGGACTGTTTGCACATCCAGCCTTGAGCATTTATTCATTGGAAACGTGCCGTTAAGGCCGGGACAAACCAAGCCGACAGCTGACCGTCGGCAGAGAAGCAGTTGGACTGATCAGTCGGCTCCCGTCTCCCTGGGTCGGTCAAAAAAGTGCCTCGGAAGTCGGAACAGACCAAAGCGACGCCGACACTGAGTGTGCGTCCTGTGCGTGCGTAATACGTTTCCATAATAGCAGGTGGTGCTAAAAGATTCAGAGCCGAAAAGATTGTAGTCTATCGTCTAGTTACAAGTTTGAAGTTTTTATTGTTGCATATACTTTGCAATACGGCAAAATTCTTGTGCCACAGGTGCAGTAGTACAAGGAGGGGTAAATAAACACCATCCATACATGCACACATTATACAGCCATATATGTCCTCTTTCTTCCTAACACGCTCTAGTGTGAAAGTGTTGTGAAAGTCCTTACATAATGACAGAAAAAACAACCTAGCAGGACAAGCAGAGTTTTATTTTTTACTTGAATACTATCACAGTGATTTAGTTAAGATAAGTCAAGTCACATTTATCTATATAACACATTTTTATATGCACAGAGTGCAACCCAAAGAGCTTATCAACGTGGTTCGATTTAACATTGAGATTATCAAAAGCAAGTTAAATATAATTGATACAATACATAATCAATGTAAAGTATAAATGGTGAATTTGACAGCACCGTAGTTGAATAATTGCTAAATTGACTGATTAAATATGACTGCGGAAGCTTCCAGATCCTGCAGTGCTCCTCACTCCAGCAGCTCCTGACTCTTCCCACAGCGCTTCCGCAGACCCAGACAACGTTGTCCACTCTCCGGCCCCTCCTGGACTACATATCCCAGCTTCCCATGCTTCTTCCAGTGCCTCCTCTGCGGCTTCCCAGTGCGATCTTCTTTTCCAAGCGCCACCTGACTGCTATAGGCATCCTCCAGGACCGCGTAGCCCTGGGAGGTGTAGCTAGCCTCTCGCCAGCTCAGCAGGTTTCCAGAGGGATAGCCCCAGCCCTGGTTGTAGGAGCGCAGGCTGGAGAGGGGGAGGGCCTTGTCCCAGACGTGAATGTCAGTCACCTGACCTTCGAACCCTGACAGGGTCATTGCAGGTGGGCCATAGAACGACTGCAAAGCAGAGACAACAGAGATGAACTTTGTTACAGTTTGACATAAATGGCGACTGTCACCGTGAAGATGAACGTGAGCACATGTTTCTCCACATATACTGTGTGTGTGTGTGTGTGTGTGTGTGTGTGTGTGTTTCTCCACATATACTGTGTGTGTGTGTGTTTCTCCACATATACTGTGTGTGTATGTTTCTCCACATATACTGTGTGTGTGTATGTTTCTCCACATATACTGTGTGTGTGTGTGTGTGTGTGTGTGTGTATATGTTTCTCCACATATACTGTGTGTGTGTGTGTATGTTTCTCCACATATACTGTGTGTGTGTGTGTGTGTGTGTGTGTGTGTGTGTGTATGTTTCTCCACATATACTGTGTGTGTGTGTGTATGTTTCTCCACATATACTGTGTGTGTGTGTATATGTTTCTCCACATATACTGTGTGTGTGTGTGTATGTTTCTCCACATATACTGTGTGTGTGTGTGTATGTTTCTCCACATATACTGTGTGTGTGTGTGTGTGTTTCTCCACATATACTGTGTGTGTGTGTTTCTCCACATATACTGTGTGTGTGTGTTTCTCCACATATACTGTGTGTGTGTGTGTGTGTGTTTCTCCACATATACTGTGTGTGTGTGTGTGTGTGTGTGTGTGTGTTTCTCCACATATACTGTGTGTGTGTGTGTGTGTGTGTATGTTTCTCCACATATACTGTGTGTGTGTGTGTGTGTGTGTGTTTGTGTGTGTGTTTCTCCACATATACTGTGTGTGTGTGTGTATGTTTCTCCACATATACTGTGTGTGTGTGTGTGTGTGTGTGTGTGTGTGTTTGTGTCTATGTTTCTCCACATATACTGTGTGTTTGTGTGTGTGTATGTTTCTCCACATATACTGTGTTTGTGTGTATGTTTCTCCACATATACTGTGTTTGTGTGTGTGTTTCTCCACATATACTGTGTTTGTGTGTGTGTGTGTTTCTCCACATATACATGTACTGTGTGTGTGTGTATGTTTCTCCACATATACTGTGTGTGTGTGTGTGTGTGTGTGTGTGTATGTTTCTCCACATATACTGTGTGTATGTTTCTCCACATATACTGTGTGTGTGTGTGTGTTTCTCCACATATACTGTGTGTGTGTATGTTTCTCCCCATATACTGTGTGTGTGTGTGTGTGTGTGTGTATGTTTCTCCACATATACTGTGTGTGTGTGTGTGTGTGTGTGTGTGTGTGTGTTTCTCCACATATACTGTGTGTGTGTTTCTCCACATATACTGTGTGTGTGTTTCTCCACATATACTGTGTGTGTGTTTCTCCACATATACTGTGTGTGTGTGTGTGTGTATGTTTCTCCACATATACTGTGTGTGTGTGTGTGTGTGTGTATGTATGTTTCTCCACATATACTGTGTGTGTGTGTTTCTCCACATATACTGTGTGTGTGTGTGTGTGTGTGTGTGTGTGTGTGTGTGTGTGTGTGTGTGTGTATATTTCTCCACATATATTGTGTGTGTATGTTTCTCCACATATACTGTGTGTGTGTGTGTGTGTGTGTGTGTATGTATGTTTCTCCACATATACTGTGTGTGTGTGTGTGTGTGTGTGTGTGTTTCTCACCTGACTCCTCCACATGCCTTTCCTGACACTCATCTTCCCGTCCTTCCACATCTGGGTCATGCCTGTGGCAGAGTCCCAGGTGGCACACAGGCTGGTCCAGGGATAGAGCTTCCCAAACAAGGGCAGCTCCGCTACGGGGTAGAGTGTCTTGGACGCCTGGCCCACCGTCAGCTCGTACCCCGAGTCGGCTGTCGACCTCACGGTCAGGGTGGCGCTGTTGCTCATGGTCATGGTGAAAAGGGCCGTACCGGGCACAGATTCACTGATGATGCGCAGGCAGACAGTGAACGCCCGGGTGTCTTGGTAACGGGGGAAGCCGCGGAATGTGACTACACTCCCAGACATCACACTGAACATGCGGCCAGTCAGGTCTATGCACAGCAACACACACAAACAAACATTCATACATACAGTATCAATTCTCATAATGTACAGCTATTATACTGTATCTAAAAATAATAAATGTGGCTTAATACTTAACATATAATATTATAATAAACACATAATGATCTCATACACTCAAATACACACTCTTGGGAACATATGAATAAACATACACATGTACACATTGTAAATTATTCTGGTTAGGAGTGTGTGTTTGTATGTGACTTATTTTTTGTTACCTCGACCTGGGGAAGGGCTTGATGTCCAGTACCACGACTGTGAGGATGTCCATCTCCAATCTGTGTTTTAATAGGAACAATGTGGATTACATTACAAACCATAAAATTACCCTTTGGGATGTCCCCCATGCAATCAACCATCATTATTATGACCGCCGCTAGCGAAGCGGTCATATAGGGATTGTCAAAGTTTTTTTTTTTTTTTTTTCCCGTCATCTACTTCCTGAATTTTTGGTCAACGATACCCGGGACACCGAACCACCGGGACGCATGAAATTTGGTGGGTATGTAGCCCCACTAGACTTTTACGGAAAAATGTTGTTTCGTCCCCGGGGTCCACTCCCCCCCCGTGTTGGGCCCCCCGAACCGCAAAAAAAGCAGTTTTTCCTAAATAACTACCTGAACCGTGGCACCGAGGATGAAGAATCTTTTATGGTATGTTGGTCTCAAGGGCCCACATCAATCTGGCCCATAATCACTCATTTGTGATTTGCACCCCCCCGGTAAAAAATGAAAATGCAATATTCTGCTTTAATCGCCCCTATCTTCAGTTAAGATGTTCAGAACTGCACCAAATTTTATTTGTATGATTGACCTGGCATTCTCTGGGGGTATGCCAAGTTTCGTAGAATTTCATCCATGGGGGGGTCTTAAAAAAAAATAGATTATGTGTACATTTAGTGACTGTACACTCATTGGCCTGTAGATGGCGGTGCACACATATACACATGCACACAGGCACCCACATACTATCGGTATTAGAACGGCCGATACATAATTACAAATTCAGTAGGATTAAAAGAAAGCCAAAATATATATATTCATCATCATCATGGCTGCATTTCCAGTATTGGCGATAAGTAGTCGTTTGTCCACTAGATGGCGCATAGTTGCAGTGAGACGTAATTTTGTTGGAAGTTAAACGTGGGTTGGAATAACAATGGACGCTTCCTACAAGGACTATAGTTTACCGCAGAGAGCGTCTAATAAGGATAGGATGATGTTCACATGAAATGTAATTCCCATTTCTTCTTGAAGCCGAAATAAATCTGAGGATGTTTATCGGACATGCTTGGTTTTTACTGCAGGTACGTTAATCTTATAATATCAATAAGGACCTAGGTAATGTTACCGTTAGCGTTGGTTGAGTGATGGAGGCCAATTTGATTGCATTTGTAGAAAACTATAAATGCGGTTATACCAAGCAAATTGATAGCAGCACTGTAATTGTATCTTTCGACTGTCATTTGTTGCATGTGCTACAAAAATCATTCTGTGCAATGGAAGATTTACCAACGTTACACCGGTCTGATACAGTTTTGCCTATACATGCGTGAGACTGAGACGCCTGTTTATTTTGTTTTAAGTGCGTGAGGGTGTGAGAGGGGAATCGATGTGCTTTGATTCCAGCTTGTCTGTGAAATTAAAAAGCACGTTGTGTGTGAAGTATCCAAACAATGACACCTTCATTTCATTATGGCTGCTTTAGCAACACACCTTAAGCTACTGTGTAGTGGGTCCCATTTAGAAGTGGCTACTTCATTCGCGCTTTCCTTGACTCATGGAGCTGCGTGAATTTTATTACAACTTTTCGCCACGATATGGCAGTTTAAGTCCGCTTGATACTGTAAGGCGTAAGCCATTGGTTTCCAAAGGAGATTTTATTTGTGTCGCCAGCATAGCCTATTGACAATTTATGTTGTAAATAGGCCTACCTTATAAGCCTACCTGTAGCTTAGGGAAGCTAACAGCTTTCTATTAGGATCTAGTGTGTTAGTTACAGTTTTGTCATAACTCCCTGATGCATTTTTGCATTTAGAATAGCCAGAGCGTGAACAATATCGGGTGCCTATGGACTAGGCTTGGTGAACCCAGCCTGATCTGCCCGCTATTTATTTTTTGATTTCTTAAAAGATTGAGGTTGGTCTGGTGAAAGCCAGACTAGCCATGGACCTCAGTTACACAATGCAAGGGAACATGAATCAGCCTATATTTGCACGAACAATAACGGACAACAGCTCTTCAACTTTGGCCCGTTAAAATGTGTATGAACAGTCTAGCGACGCATTTCATCAAGGCCCATTTGGACATGTCAGTTATTTGCACCACTAGATGTAAAACAGCATTTCGTTTCAGACTACTGTTACTTAATTTGTGCATTAACAATAACGTTTCAGACTACTGTTACTTAATTTGTGCATTGACAATAAAGTATTACATGAACTAAAGAGGACTAAAATCTTATGTAGAAGAAGAAACATTCACAAAAAATCCATCCATCCAAAAATGACCTTTGTTTTTGATAGCTGTTGAAAACGGCATGGAACTGACAGATGTTTTTGTTTATAAATAAATAAATAAATAAATAACATTATGCTGATACCTTTTGCTTTTCCCAAATACAATGTAGCCTACAGGTGTAAGTGACCTTTCATCAATCCAGTTGCAATGGATGAACTGTGATGAACTGCCCTACTTGTGATTGTTTAGAGATGTTAAAGGTTTTATAACAATGCTACATCTTCTTTGGCTATTCTACAATCTATTCACCTTTTCAGCACCAGTAGGCTACTCTCTGTGCAGCCGCACACACACACTCAGGCATGCCAAACAAGCATACACAAAAGTTTCAAGAGTGGGGGATGGAGTAAAATATGGAGACAAATTGAAGTGTGATTTATTTTCGCGGAACGGATGTACAGGACTGAGCGGCGGTCATATTTTGTACCGCTATGCGGTACATCTAGTTTATATACATGTGTAACCCCTTCTTAACGGGTGTGCACAGGCACTCGTTACAGTACATAAAACAATGGCGCAAACAGGATCCTAAGTTCTCAGCAGTGGAATGGTGAGCTGGCTGAAATATTCCTGAATACCACAGTAGACTAACAATCAAAGAAAATAAAAAAACAGCGCGGTGCCTCCACTGTAAAAATACTACACTAAAGCTTGTGTATGATGTAATCTTACAGAATAAAACTATTCAATGAATGGGTAATTACATTAACAGCTAATGGTTAGCCAACACCGTTAGCTTAAGCCAAACAGTTACCAGTATGGAAGACAATACAATACACAACTGAAATTAAATCACAATACACAAATCACAAAAGTAGTATTAATCATATAATAAAATAACCCAACCCCCCCAATTTTAAAAAAAAAAAGTGTCTGAAGCCACCCCGGTTGACAGTAATAACGTTATGTAATCAGAACAGATTAGGCAAATTTACGGCTTTATCAACCGTCTCTGTTAGTACTCTATAGCTCATTTCCCAACATGAACATTTAAAACACAAAGCATGCTGGTCAATGGAGTTAATACAGTAAAGGTTATTAAATAGTCACCTTTTACAGGTGCTTACACATATTTTTGGTAACACTTTACCTGGATAGTTCACCTACAGAGACTTTACAGATGGTTTGTTGAAATTCAATTCACTTTTTAGAATGTTTAACAACCTGTGCATGTCACGGTAGCCAGCTGGTCTGTAGCTGTGCAGTATGTACATTGTGTAAACCTCCCTCCTGACGCCTTAAGAGTCATGCCGATGAGAGAGCTAGCAGCCTGGCCTTTTAGCTGGATTGCTAGCACGCTCGACTCCCCATCCGAGATGTTGCTGTTTGCCAAGAGTCCGAGAGTGCAGGGCAGAGCCACATGATTCAACTCAACACAGGTTACATTAACAGAGTGTCACAGATTTATATGTTTAGAATCTGAGCATCTGTAGATAGTCCAGGAGTAAAGTAAAGTGTGACCTATTATTTTTATGAACAGGCATTGAAAATATAGAGGTGTCAGTGTGTGTGTGTGTGTGTGCGTGTGCATGTGCATGTGCATGTGCATGCACACGCTAAAAGGAAGCCAGTTCCTCAAAAATGGTTAGTTCAACCCACATCCTGACATGGGGATGTTTCCCGTTGTCAACATCTTTCATTGACCCTTACAGTACTTCACCCTTACTCATGAGTGAGAAGTACTCCAGCAGACTGTGTAGTTGGGGCTGTGACTTACTAAGCCACAAGGCTTTGGATGCCAAATCACAATAAAATGTGAACATATTGCTATTGAAGATGCCTTTATAGCTTTGTGTGAGTGAGTGAGTGAGTCCTGTGAGAAGAAATTCCGATTGTTATAGGCTTATGTCAGCTTCGAGAAATTAAAAGAAGACAATTATCCCAATGTCCAAATAAAATACATTTTTACAAATGTATGAATTTAGAAAATGTATTAACAAATAGGCTATGTCCCCTTTACCAAGTTAAAAATGCCGACATGGTTCAACCACCGTTGGTCTGGATTTAGCCATTACAATAAAGATGACATTAAAGGCAGTGAGATTCCCTTCCTCTATTGCAGTGGCCTTGCGTTTGGTAATAGGAGTGGAGTGCCTGCAGTCCCTTCTTCTTGAAACACTTTGCTTTCCTCCGTTACCTGACTTTTTTTATAGCCTTTCAGTATTACTGCACTTTGCATTACAGAGCAACCAGTCATCTGTTGTTTCATGCCAAAAAATGAATACAAGACCGAGCCTACCTGTCATATTAGAGGTAGGCCAAGTAGTAGCAGTAGGCCAAGTAGTGGCAGTAGGGGTGCTGTTGCTGGAGGAGGCCGCTAGTATGAGCACCAACCATAACATGGAGGCCAGAGAGAGAGCCATTGTTCATGCGTCCTCGCTGTCAACTGACTCCTAGACAGATCTCTGAAGAGTTTTGTTTGTCTTTAGCTGGAGTTTCATTTCTCTGTAAATGGGGGGGGCTATCTGGCCATCTGTTCAGTGCAAATGTGGGAAGTAAGACTGGCTTGTATTACTAGTGGGAGGAGGATAGACATACGGCCCACCAATGACCTCAGTATTTTTATGTACTCACATCAAGGATTCTAAAAGTCAGAGTTAGGAAGTGAGACAGGCATTACACACAAAGTAAATAGGTCTACAAAACTCAAAAGTGAATACAAACACATTTTTCCGTTCACAATTCTGATATGAAATAGGACACATTCAGAGTGTGTGGGGTGTTTTGTGGGTTCATGCTTGGCTATGGTGAGTGGGGATTTACATTTGTTTTTCCCAAACTCTTGAGAGTGTTGACTTCCCCTCCTCCTCTCTGGGCTCCTCTGGAATGCAGACCACTTGAATTTAAGATCAACAACTAGATGGAGGCCAGTCACTAAAAAAGAACTACTTGTGTGGAAAATGCTCGGAAACCCTACCAATCAACTATGATGTTGTCTTTGAGAGGCTATCACTGAATAAACCTCTACAAATGTTTCTATAACAATTCAATACAAAGGGACCATTCTGTATTGCTTTGCAATGATACAAGAGTGCAATTGTACTTCCCCATCCCACCCATAGTGTTCTATTTATTGCAAATGGACATACTGTAATTATACTTATACATAGCCTTATATCATGGTCTAGGTTGAAAAGGGTGTCGTTTAAAAAGTGATCTACTACACCTATGAAGTAGATCTGGTAAAAAAAAAAGTTTGATGCATCCATTATAAGAAATAAATGGACTTCGCGGAAGCAACCGTCCTCCGCATTCACGCCTCCGCGTCGTCCATTTGTTTCTGATAATGGACACCTCGTCGGGCATTATCCCTTACATATTCTACTGCTCTTCATTCCATTCTTACTGTTCTGCTTTGTATTCGTTTATGTTTTTTTATTCTTTATTCTTATATGTTGAGTGAGTGTTAAGTGAGTGTTGTACTTTGAGAGCAAAGAAGTCAAATTCCTTGTTTGTTTTACGCAATTGTGATTCTGATAATGGGAAGGTGAAAGTTCACTGGTTCTCTGAGAGAATTAAGAAAACAAGAAACATCACTGTGTGTGTGTGTGTGTGTGTCGAGGAAGATGCAGTGACTACACGGCTACTACTATTACCACTACAATGCGGTAACGAGCATCAAGATAAAACTGGTATCCATCTCTTCCAGCATACTGTTATTTTCTTAACCTATTTATTGGTTGACTGACAAATCATCAATGTTATGAGCTTTTTAAAGCTGGAAATGCATTTTTGTCCCTGTAATAAACTGTATGACCTGACATATAACCGACTGTTTAAACATTGGCCAGCCATATTCAGAAGCTCATCTGTTTTGTAAAGAAAGGAAGTATGGGATCTTAGTAACCTGCCCAAATAATGGAGCTTGCCGACACACACATACATCAAGACAGATCTGGGAAGAGATAACCAATAGCAGTAGAGAAAATAGACGCCAAACCAGGAAATTCTTGAATTTTTGATTACACAATCCTGTAGACTGACAGGGTTCATGTACGAAATGATGTAACCACAAGGAGGATCTACGGGAACTGATGAAAGCATAAAAAACAGAATAACAGAATCCCAGAATAATAGAAAAAGGGAATGAGAAGAGACACAGACAAACTTCTTCAAATATTTTGGATCTTTGACAATATTGCCCTTCTATGCTTTTATTTGTTATCACTGTTTGCTTTCGTTTATGTAAAACACATTGAATGACCTCTGTGTATGAAATGTGCTATATAAATAAACTTGACTTGACTTGAAAAGGGACAGTTTCAGCAGCATTACAGTAAAGGGAAACTCTGGTCTAACAACAACCTAGGGATAATAATGAGTGTAAATTTCCGTTTGGGACATCAATCGGTGCAGTTTTGAGTAAGACTGGAATATGCATATGTCATAGACATCTTTTTAGGGATTTCAAGACATTATCAAGCGTAACTGTCTAAATGAAGAATGACCGGATGGTCCAAACAATATTTTTCATTTTGATCATCTACATGAGTGCAACCAAGTAACCTTGTCGTCGCTGAAAGACCAACATTGTTCAGGGGTTTCTTTTGGATCCATTGAAACGGAGTAAGAGTTAGAGTTAGACTGACCGGATTTGGATGGCGAGCCGTACTCAAATGAAGAACAACAAAGATTAGTGTCTGCTGAAGATATAAGATTCTGCCTAATTCGTTTATTCATTACTTTTATCACTAACCCACTCAACAGTGCTGTAGGAAAGGATTTGGAGTCACGGAAAACCCCGAACTTAAACTTTGAGAACTTTACACTTAAACTTTGACCTTTGAAAAACTTCCATTATTTCCATTAATTGTGTTTATATATTTGTTTTATTTATTTACTTAACTTAAACTTTCACAACCTTTTGTATCCAATCCAAATAGCCTATTACTCTTCCAAGGATAATCACGCTGTGTGTTTATTCTGGAATATGTTTACTAAACCTGGCTCTGCATCTCCCTGGCCTATTATAATTAGGTATTCATATATGCTATTCTATATCTTAACACTTTCTGAGTAAACAGGTTTACAGTTATTTCTGTAATTCCTCGGTTTTCACATAGATTTAGCCTGTGAAACATGTTTTACTATTTAAAAGAGCATGACCAAAACTCAACAGTACAAAAAGGGTCACTGCAGGCCAGAAAGCAGTGGTGTGCTTCTTGAAGGGCAGGGGCGAAAAAAGAAAAAGGGCCCCACAATATTGGGTCCCAACCTCACACAAAAGGTTATGATGTGTAAATTATAAACGATAAATGATAACTTCTGACTGGTTTTGTGGAAAGAAATGACAGATTGAAATTTACAATATGACATAACCATTAACATATATATAGGCATCTTGAAAAAAGGGCTATTCAGATATCAGGGGTGAATAACATAGCCCATGGTATATGATTGAGGGGCCCAATTAAGACACATCACATTACCCGTGTGAGAGACCCCATTTCTCAGTCCTCCTAAAATAAATGATTGTAAAATAAAATATAATTACACAGATCAGAATTCATATTTTGGAATTTCACTTGGAGTTTCACTTTCTTTTCCGTTGTGAGATAGGGGTGACGGCTCCCACACACAGCTGCGCGCATCGCGTTGCTGGAGACTCATCCCATTCACTTTAAATGGGCTCACGTGATCCGTTGCCGAACTGAATTGTGGGTCCGTCGCGTTTCTCCCGCTGCTCGCGTTGAGTTCAGCTGTTGCTGCACCGACAGACGGCACCGGCCAATCAAGCCAATCTACGGACGGCACCAACCAATCACATTACGGTTTTACTTCAAGTCATTTGCATAGCTACCGTCGGGAACACCCACTGGAATGCGTTGACGGAACGCAGCTGTGTGTGGGAGCCGTGAGGGTCTGCAGTGCAGTGCAGTGCAGAAATACAGAAAAAGTAATTGGTGGCACCGTAGACTCACGTCATGCCTTTTGGAAAACCTTCTCTAGAGGTCCTCACATGGTAAGGAAGACTTCTCATTTCTCATTGACTGGGATTTGTTCCTTTCCATTGCAAGGGCGCTTCAGGATTTTTTTTTCTTCCATCAGAAAGGCACCTGTAGGGAACCTCAAGTGTAAGGACACCTCAAGTGTAAGGACACCTACCACATATTTCTCACTGCAGGGGCATCCATTAGAAACGTACGTCCCTAAATTGATGCAAGTAGAGACGCCCTTTACTTGACTGCATCACATTTTATCCACTAGGAGCACCTACCTCACATGTAGTAGCCTACAATATATAGGGCTGCATTCCACTGCATTCTGTACTGGAAATGACACCCTTAGAACACTGGCATGTAGGGGCAGCATAGAGGGCACTCCATAATTTCCTTTTCCAATGGAAGGGCTCACATAGGGAACGCCAAGTATAGACCATTTAAAGGGGCACCTTAGGGTGTTGAATTATGTTTACAACAAGAAGGGCACTCATTAAAGCCCCCACATGAATGTGGCCTCATTCATGTTTAATTACCACCACCACCACCAATTTGAAGCATACCTATTGGCTTAGAAATCCACATTTAAATCTACATAGCACAGGGGCGACTAGCCATGTACGTGCGCCATGTTACAGTTTTTCTTAGTCGCTTTGATGCTTTTCTCTGATCAGAATGAAAATTCTCATAACTATTAGTTCAACCTCCACAACATTTAGTCCTTTGTGCACATCATAGTAGCAATTTCTCATTCCTCTGAGCAAATTGCAAATGCTTTTGAACATGTATCAGTTGCTTTGTCATGTCAGTCAAAATGAACTATACTTATGGATGCTGAATAGTCGTTCCCAATGAAACTAATAGTCTTCATTTCATTGCTTGAGTCATTACATACAAAATTGGTGAACTAGTTATCAAATTCTGTCACAATGCTTTAGAATTGCACAGAGCATATACAGTAAAACTGTGAAACGTACATATTCAGTGTAGGAATGTAACGGGATGAAAATTTAACCTCACGGTTATAGTGACCAAAATTATCACAGTTTTCTGTATTATCACGGTATTTCTAAAAGTGTGTTCAATATGTTCAGAAAGCGCTGATAGGCCTACACAAGCTGAAATAGTTCTAGTGAAATATGTCCTGTTCACTTTTTTCTTCATGTTTAATGGCTATGTGCTTATAGCTTACTGTAACTTACCCTACCATAACTTGGGAGTTTGCCATTTCTGTTATTTGGATGCAATGACGATAACTGACAGTTGGAATGGCTTTAATGTTTGCTAGCAGTAATGTTAACTATGTTATCAAAGATAATAATGTTACTTAACTTAGTTAACTTAGCTAACGTAACTTAGCTAATGTTTTCATTTTTAGTAGTTATGCTAACTAGCACTATGTTAACCATGTGACTTAGCTAACCTAGCTAATCATTTTTAGTAGGTATGTTAACTAGCATGTTAACATGTTAAGTATGCTTACCATGTGACTTAGCTAACTTAGCTAATCATTTTTAGTAGGTATGTTAACTATTCTAACTAGCATGCTAACATGCTAACTATGTTAACCATGTTACTTAGCTAACCTAGCTAATCATTTTTAAAAGTTATGCTAACTATGCTAACTGACATGTTAACTATGTTAACCATGTTACTAAGCTAACTTAGCTAATCATTTTTAGCAGTTTTGTTAAAAATGCTAACTAGCATGCTAGCATGCTAACTATGCTAACCATGTTACTTAGCTAATCCTTTTTAGCAGTTTTGTTAAAAATGCTAACAATGCTAACAATGTTAGCGATGCTAACTATGCTAACTAGCTACAGTGGGTAGGAGTCATAGTTGATGACAAGTAACAGTTACAATGGCTGAACAGTTAAAAAGTTCAGTAGTTTAAAGGGTTAAATTGTTTAACAGTGAAATATTATAGTGAGGACTTTTATTTTGAAACAGTTTTTGGCAGAGGAAGCAGTTGAACAGGATGTGTAGTCTTAATAGGGCCAGTTTGTATGCTAAAGCCTGAGACTGGCAGTTGATCCAGGTGGCCTGAACACCTGCCATAGGATTCAAATTGCTTAACGGCTCTATTGTGATGTCATCAGCCCATGTTAAGTCTATGGGGAAATTTTGAACAGTTTTTAATTAATAGTTTAAAAAGTATAAAAGTTACAAAGCTGAAAAATACATAGCACTCTTGTCCTAAGTAAGACCTACGTAACATAGTTTGAATGAAGTTTCTACGTTAAACGGTTGAAGCTGCATTAAATGCGTTAGAAGAAGAATAAGAACTGTTAACGTCCTCATTTTAAGATCAGTGCAGGCACATTCACTATTATGAGCATGTTCGGAAAACACGGAAAAAAGGAACTTTCTAAAATAAGGTTCTTCGTAAGGTTCTAATGTTCTTTGTAAGGTTCATCCATCGATATCGGGAAACTGGGTTCAGAATTGTAGGGTATGGGTCTATTTTTTACAGTCTATGGTCTAATCACACAGGGGATCAGACTCGTAGGTGCCTACTGTAGGCTTATGTCTGTCTTTAAAGTTATGCTATTTTAAATGACAAACTGGCATGAATTCCGGAAGTCACGTTTGGTTATATGGTTCAAACAAAACACTATGATCAGCTACAGACAGAGCAAGTGGCAGCGTGATGTCACTTATAGGCTAACCAGACATTGTTTTTGAGTCACATAGCCTAGTCAACTCAAAACAGCTGTTTATTTCATTTTGATCTAGGCCTATAAAAAATCACATGCAGCCATGCTTAAATTCGGCTCACTGCACATTTATTATAATGTAATATAATATTCAATACTCACTATTGATTGCTTACCTGGAATGATGTTTTTCCCCCATCATCTTATTTTTAAAGCAGGCCTACCTGCTGGCATGTAATTGGGCTACGGGGTTTCTACGGGAATAGGGTGTTTGAACGGGCATTGCACTAGTTAGTCAAATGTTAGGCTATGCTCTAATGACAAGCATGGGCAGCATATGAAAATTGTTTCTCTAAAAAGCTAAGTTAGCCTATGTGAGAGTACTTCGCACCCGTTATGCAATAGTGAATAGAGGCTATTGCTGACATTTGGAAACTAAACCTGATAGGCCTCTTCTAAAAGCCCCATTCGCTAAAAGTTGGATTCGGCTTATAGCTGCAATAAAAAGCCACTAGCCTACAGGATCCACATGATAAGTGATATTATTCTATTTTCAGAAATGATATGTAGGCCTATTCTCGGAAATAATCCACTTAGGCTACGATACAGGGGTTTATTAGAAGGAACAAATTATAATTTATTAATTGACAGGTAACAATAGGCCTATCACTGAGCTACAAAGTAAGTCAATTGTTTTGTTGGACGTTTGGAGAGCGTCTGCTAAATTGTCTGTTAAATACCCTAACAAGACGAACTAACAACAAACAAAAATATAGCTGCAAGCAGCAATGTGGGGGCCAAGCAGTTGAGCAGGAGTTGTCATGGCAACCCAATGTTGTTACATTATACACACACCCAATTAACCCCCTGTCCCATACACACACATACACAGATAAACCTCCTCTCCCACACGCCCCAATAACCCCCCACACATATGCATACCTCAAACATCACCAAATCTATTGTGCGTCCTCAGGTTGTAGTCACGAGTCCACATATCAAGTTTGGTGTCGATACAAGAAAGTGTTGATAATTATAGTGCCCCTAGTGGTCAAAGTTCACTAAATGTATTGTCCTTATTCAGGATGTGGTCCCGAGTCCAGGTACCAAGTTTGGTGTCGATACGAGAAAGTGTTGCAAATTATAGCACCCCTAGTGGTCAAAGGTCGCTAAAATTATTGTATGTGCTCCCGAGTAAATCAGGGTGTCGTGGAGTTAATATAGGCCATGAAGTGATCTAATTCCAGAGAAGTCCCCATCCAAATAAAGAATACATCGTCAATGTACCTCTTCACAAAGAGGGGTTTTAGGGAGGAATAGGTTGTTTACAGGATTGTCAATGAACTTAGCTTTCCATAAACCCATTAGCCTACTAGGCATGCGTATGATAGTGCGAAGCAACTACCCATACTGACCCCACGCTTCTGTAAGTAATAAGAGCAAAATAATTCATTGTTAAAACAACTTGGGACAGTGTCTGTAAGAATTCATTGGGAGGAGCTGTGTCAGTAGCCCGTCTTGAAAAGAAGTGTAGCCTAGTAGCGCCTCAGTCCCTGCTTCATGAGGAATGCATGTATATAAACTTTGCACGTCACAAGTTACCAGCATGAAATCGTGGTTGCATTCAAACGAATGCAAAAGTCTCAATACGTCAGATGTGTCACCTAAGTATTCCTCATGAGGCGCTACTTCTTTTCAAGACGGAACGGTGGTCTGTTCACAGAAGTTAATGCACGATCGAGGTTGTAAAAAGGCCCGACGCGAAGCGTAAGTGCATTAACTTCTGTGAACAGACCACCGTGGAGTCCATTATCCTGCTTATTCCACAGTTGCCACTTGCGTTGTGCTAATTTCCCGTTACAATTTAAAAGTTTTAATCGCTAAAACTGTCTTGTTTGTAGAACTACTTTCTTTCGACACATAGCCTATCAACTAGGCTAATTTCTCAACTTGCAGGACAAACTGCCGTTACTAGTTCAATAATCTATGGTTTCTACCAAAGATTCTAGAGCGGAGCGTATCCCAAGATTCTGATGAACTTTAGCTTTGAAACATCGCTATTTTACTTAGCTTGCTGTCATCCATCTAGCTAAAAGCCACCTCCATCATATGCTACAATGTTGCAATGTTCTAAACGTCTGCATTTTACAGCTCGGATGCAACGTGACCGTTCATTTAAACTTCACAACGAGTTCGGGAATTAATATACAAGTGTGATGCGGCCAAAAAAATGGATCTACTTCATAGGTGTGTGTAGCCCAGTGCATAAAGGGTTAACTTCTAAAATCCAGCTGGCCAATGAGAGCGCGACCCCTGCGTCTCCACAGCAACCACAGAAAAACTTTTGAATGAAATCAAACGAAAGACACGAACCAACACGAACTAAAGGCTTCTACATACCTGACGCACCCGACCGGTAGCGCGACAATGTGACATCAAAATGACGTAGATCTCTCTGGCGCGCCAGGGTTTTGGCCGTGTAGCGCGAGGTAGCGCACCACTCATTTTTTTTCAGACGAGCGCGACAAGGCGGAAACAGGAAGATGGACTAGTTCGAGGGCAAGCGAGTTGCAGTGTTTTGTTACAGTCGTGCATTTTAAAACAAAGGATATCTATTAAGGCCTGAACAAAATCTCTTTCCACTTCAGGAAATTACACAAACTCAGTCAGCAGCGCATAGTGAACACAGCTGGAAGGATTATTGGTGCTTCACTCCCCTCCCTGAAGGACATTTACACCACCCACCTCACCCGCAAGGCGACCAAAATTGTGAGTGATGCAAGTCACCCCGCTCACAATCTGTTCGATCTACTGCCCTCTGGGAAGAGGTACAGAAGCCTGCGCTCCCGCACTACCAGACTCACCAACAGCTTCATACACCAAGCTGTAAGGATGCTGAACTCTCTCCCTCCTCTCCCCCCTCCACCCTCAGCTACATAACATCCTGGACATTGGACCCACAATGGCCGCGTGCACTACTCCACTTGCACACTTGCACACTTGTACACTTTACAACTTGTTGTTGTTGTCCTGAAAACACAACACATCTGCTGCTCTTACATAACTTGCACCACTATGTCACTTTCTTTCTTACTTAGGTCAAACAGAACTACACAAGCCTTTTATTGGCCTGACTTTGCACTAGTATTTTATTGACTGTCTATGCACAATTTTCAACCAAATTTTGCTGCTCTTATTTTTTTCATTATTATATGTGCCCTCTTATTTACTTACTTTTTTGTTTACTTGAATGTTATGTTTGTCTGTGGACTTAAATTGGTAAAATATGTCTTGTCTTCACCGTGGGATAGTGAGAAACGTAATTTCGATCTCTTTGTATGTCTGGAACATGTGAAGAAATTGACAATAAAGCTGACTGACTTTGACTTTGACTGCTAGCTAGCTAGCTAGCTAACTAAACTGTTTAAATTATTAAAATTTCCCTCGGGATGACTAAAGTACCTATCTATATATCCATCTATCTATCTATCTATCTATCTACCTGTGCACACACCTTGGAAACTACATGATAATGATGATGGTAGTTGTGAATAGTAGCAACCAAAGTCTGAAGTACCATCACAGAGGCTAGCTACTGGTGTTTCAGTAGTGTGAAACTAGCGACAGTAAAGAAAATTCCAATATGGCCGCCAATCGCGAATCATTCAAAATAAAAGTCAGAACATAGTCATTACTTTTTCAATGAAAAAGTAATGAATATGTTTAAAAATTATTAATTTAAAACTGTATTGTGTTACCAAAGGGAAAGTAAATTTAGAAAATAATTAAATAAGACATTTAAATCGAAAATACACATTAGAATGCTATATTTTTTCAACGTCAATATAATTAAACTGTGTGGATGTGAAAACAATAAGTTGTGCATATGTAAAAGGGGGGTGAAATGGAATCCTTATAACATGTACTTTCAGAATATATATAGATATATATACCAAGTTCGCCTTTGTAGGTTACAGGCCATACTAACTCTGTACCGAGTCATATACTTTAGGCCTGTCATTGACATACACTGTTGAACTTCAAATTGTGTGGCTGTGAAAACAATAAGTTGTGCATATGTAAAAGTGGGGTCAAATGAAATCATTATAACATGTACTTTCAGAATATATATAGATATTTATACCAAGTTCGCCTTTGTAGGTACCAGGCCATACTAACTCTGTACCGAGTCATATACTTTAGGCCTGTCATTGACATACACTGTTGAACTTCAAATTGTGTGGCTGTGAAAACAATAAGTTGTGCATATGTAAAAGTGGGGTCAAATGAAATCATTATAACATGTACTTTCAGAATATATATAGATATTTATACCAAGTTCGCCTTTGTAGGTACCAGGCCATACTAACTCTGTACCGAGTCATATACTTTAGGCCTGTCATTGACATACACTGTTGAACTTCAAATTGTGTGGCTGTGAAAACAATAAGTTGTGCATATGTAAAAGTGGGGTGAAATGGAATCCTTATAACATGTACTTTCAGAATATATATAGATATGTATACCAAGTTCGCCTTTGTAGGTACCAGGCCATACAAACTCTGTACCGAGTCATATACTATGTCTACCATTGACATACACTGTTGAACTTCAAATTGTGTGGCTGTGAAAACAATAAGTTGTGCATATGTAAAAGGGGGGTGAAATGGAATCCTTATAACATGTACTTTCAGAATATATATAGATATGTATACCAAGTTCGCCTTTGTAGGTACCAGGCCATACAAACTCTGTACCGAGTCATATACTATGTCTACCATTGACATACACTGTTGAACTTCAAATTGTGTGGCTGTGAAAACAATAAGTTGTGCATATGTAAAAGGGGGGTGAAATGGAATCCTTATAACATGTACTTTCAGAATATATATAGATGTTTATACCAAATTCGCCTTTGTGAGTACCAGGCCATACTAAGTGTGTACCGAGTCATATACTATGTCTGCCATTGACATACACTGTTGAACTTCAAATTGTGTGGCTGTGAAAACAATAAGTTGTGCATATGTAAAAGGGGGGTGAAATGGAATCCTTATAACATGTACTTTCAGAATATATATAGATGTTTATACCAAATTCGCCTTTGTGAGTACCAGGCCATACCAAGTGTGTACCGAGTCATATACTATAGGCCTGTCATTGGTACACTGCTGAACTTCAAATTGTGTGGCTGTGAAAACAATAAGTTGTGCATATGTAAAAGGGGGGTGAAATGAAATCATTATAACATGTACTTTCAGAATATATATAGATGTTTATACCAAATTCGCCTTTGTAGGTACCAGGCCATACTAAGTGTGTACCGAGTCATATACTATGTCTGCCATTGACATACACTGTTGAACTTCAAATTGTGTGGCTGTGAAAACAATAAGTTGTGCATATGTAAAAGTGGGGTGAAATGGAATCCTTATAACATGTACTTTCAGAATATATATAGATATGTATACCAAGTTCACCTTTGTAGGTACCAGGCCATACAAACTCTGTACCGAGTCATATACTATGTCTACCATTGACATACACTGTTGAACTTCAAATTGTGTGGCTGTGAAAACAATAAGTTGTGCATATGTAAAAGGGGGGTGACCACACCAGCACACACACCTCTGTCCACACCACGGTCCACCCCAACACACACACCACTGGCCACACCACTGTCCACCCTAACACACACACCACTGGCCACACCACTGTCCACACCACTGACCACCTCAGCACACACACCTCTGTCCACTCCACTGACCACACCAGCACACACACCTCTGTCCACACCACTGTCCACCCCAACACACACACCACTGGCCACACCATCACACACACCACTGGTCACACCACTGGCCACACCACTGTCCACCCCAACACACACACCACTGTCCACACCATCACACACACCACTGGTCACACCACTGGCCACACATCTGTCCACACCAACACACACACCACTGACCACACCACTGTCCACACCACTGACCACCTCAGCACACACACCTCTGTCCATACCACTGTCCACACCACTGACCACCTCAGCACACACACCTCTGTCCACTCCACTGACCACACCAGCACACACACCTCTGTCCACACCACTGTCCACCCCAACACACACACCACTGGCCACACCATCACACACACCACTGGTCACACCACTGGCCACACCACTGTCCACCCCAACACACACACCACTGTCCACACCATCACACACACCACTGGTCACACCACTGACCACACCACTGTCCACACCACTGACCACCTCAGCACCTCAGCACACACACCTCTGTCCATACCACTGCACACCAGCACACACACCACTGACCACACCAGCACACACACCTCTGTCCACACCACTGTCCACCCCAACACACACACCACTGGCCACACCACTGTCCACCCTAACACACACACCACTGGCCACACCACTGTCCACACCACTGACCACCTCAGCACACACACCTCTGTCCACCCCAACACACACACCACTGGCCACACCATCACACACACCACTGTCCACCCCAACACATACACCACTGACCACACCATCACACACACCACTGTCCACACCACAGGATTCCATTTCACCCCACTTTTACATATGCACAAATTGTGTGGCTGTGAAAACAATAAGTTGAAGTTCAACAGTGTATGTCAAAGACAGACATAGTATTTGACTTGGTACACACTTAGTATGGGCTGGCACTCACAAAGGCGAACTTGGTATAAATATCTATATATATTCTGAAAATACATGTTATAAGGATTCCATTTCACCCCACTTTTACATATGCACAACTTATTGTTTTCACAGCCACACAATTTGAAGTTCAACAGTGTATGTCAATGGTAGACATAGTATATGACTCGGTACACACTTAGTATGGCCTGTAACCTACAAAGGCGAACTTGGTATAAATATCTATATATATTCTGAAAGTACATGTTATAATGATTTCATTTCACCCCCCTTTTACATATGCACAACTTATTGTTTTCACAGCCACACAATTTGAAGTTCAACAGTGTATGTCAATGGCAGACATAGTATATGACTCGGTACACACTTAGTATGGCCTGGTACCTACAAAGGCGAACTTGGTATACATATCTATAAATATTCTGAAAGTACATGTTATAAGGATTCCATTTCACGCCACTTTTACATATGCACAACTTATTGTTTTCACAGCCACACAATTTGAAGTTCAACAGTGTATGTCAATGGTAGACATAGTATATGACTCGGTACACACTTAGTATGGCCTGTAACCTACAAAGGCGAACTTGGTATAAATATCTATATATATTCTGAAAGTACATGTTATAATGATTTAATTTCACCCCCCTTTTACATATGCACAACTTATTGTTTTCACAGCCACACAATTTGAAGTTCAACAGTGTATGTCAATGGCAGACATAGTATTTGACTTGGTACACACTTAGTATGGCCTGGTACTCACAAAGGCGAATTTGGTATAAACATCTATATATATTCTGAAAGTACATGTTATAAGGATTCCATTTCACCCCCCTTTTACATATGCACAACTTATTGTTTTCACAGCCACACAATTTGAAGTTCAACAGTGTATGTCAATGGTAGACATAGTATATGACTCGGTACAGAGTTTGTATGGCCTGGTACCTACAAAGGCGAACTTGGTATACATATCTATATATATTCTGAAAGTACATGTTATAAGGATTCCATTTCACGCCACTTTTACATATGCACAACTTATTGTTTTCACAGCCACACAATTTGAAGTTCAACAGTGTATGTCAATGGCAGACATAGTATATGACTCGGTACAGAGTTAGTATGGCCTGGTACCTACAAAGGCGAATTTGGTATAAACATCTATATATATTCTGAAAGTACATGTTATAATGATTTCATTTCACCCCCCTTTTACATATGCACAACTTATTGTTTTCACAGCCACACAATTTGAAGTTCAGCAGTGTACCAATGACAGGCCTATAGTATATGACTCGGTACACACTTGGTATGGCCTGGTACTCACAAAGGCGAACTTGGTATAAATATCTATATATATTCTGAAAGTACATGTTATAATGATTTCATTTCACCCCCTTTTACATATGCACAACTTATTGTTTTCACAGCCACACAATTTGAAGTTCAACAGTGTATGTCAATGGCAGACATAGTATTTGACTTGGTACACACTTAGTATGGCCTGGTACTCACAAAGGCGAATTTGGTATAAACATCTATATATATTCTGAAAGTACATGTTATAAGGATTCCATTTCACCCCCCTTTTACATATGCACAACTTATTGTTTTCACAGCCACACAATTTGAAGTTCAGCAGTGTACCAATGACAGGCCTATAGTATATGACTCGGTACACACTTGGTATGGCCTGGTACTCACAAAGGCGAACTTGGTATAAATATCTATATATATTCTGAAAATACATGTTATAATGATTTCATTTCACCCCCCTTTTACATATGCACAACTTATTGTTTTCACAGCCACACAATTTGAAGTTCAACAGTGTATGTCAATGGTAGACATAGTATATGACTCGGTACACACTTAGTATGGCCTGGTACTCACAAAGGCGAATTTGGTATAAACATCTATATATATTCTGAAAGTACATGTTATAATGATTTCATTTGACCCCACTTTTACATATGCACAACTTATTGTTTTCACAGCCACACAATTTGAAGTTCAACAGTGTATGTCAATGGTAGACATAGTATATGACTCGGTACAGAGTTTGTATGGCCTGGCACTCACAAAGGCGAACTTGGTATAAATATCTATATATATTCTGAAAGTACATGTTATAATGATTTCATCTGACCCCACTTTTACATATGCACAACTTATTGTTTTCACAGCCACACAATTTGAAGTTCAACAGTGTATGTCAATGACAGGCCTAAAGTATATGACTCGGTACAGAGTTAGTATGGCCTGGTACCTACAAAGGCGAACTTGGTATAAATATCTATATGTATTCTGAAAGTACATGTTATAATGATTTCATTTCACCCCACTTTTACATATGCACAACTTATTGTTTTCACAGCCACACAATTTGAAGTTCAACAGTGTATGTCAATGACAGGCCTAAAGTATATGACTCGGTACAGAGTTAGTATGGCCTGGTACCTACAAAGGCGAACTTGGTATAAATATCTATATGTATTCTGAAAGTATATGTTATAATGATTTCATTTCACCCCACTTTTACATATGCACAACTTATTGTTTTCACAGCCACACAATTTGAAGTTCAACAGTGTATGTCAATGACAGGCCTAAAGTATATGACTCGGTACAGAGTTAGTATGGCCTGGTACCTACAAAGGCGAACTTGGTATAAATATCTATATGTATTCTGAAAGTACATGTTATAATGATTTCATTTGACCCCACTTTTACATATGCACAACTTATTGTTTTCACAGCCACACAATTTGAAGTTCAACAGTGTATGTCAATGACAGGCCTAAAGTATATGACTCGGTACAGAGTTAGTATGGCCTGGTACCTACAAAGGCGAACTTGGTATAAATATCTATATGTATTCTGAAAGTACATGTTATAATGATTTCATTTGACCCCACTTTTACATATGCACAACTTATTGTTTTCACAGCCACACAATTTGAAGTTCAACAGTGTATGTCAATGGCAGACATAGTATATGACTTGATACAGAGTTAGTATGGCCTTGTACCTACAAAGGCGAATTTGGTATAGATATCTTTATATATTCTGAAAGTACATGTTATAAGGATTTAATTTCACTCCCTTTTTACATATGCACAACTTATTGTTTTCACAGCCACACAATTTGAAGTTCAACAGTGTGTGTCAATAGAAGGCCTAGTGACTTGGTATTGCCTGGTACTACAAAGGCGAACTTGGTATAAATATCTATGTGTATTCTGAAAGTATATGTTATAAGGAGTCCATTTTACCCCCTTTTAAATATGCACAACTTATTGTTTCCATAGCCACACAATTTAAAGTTCAATAGTATTGTGTATAGTATGACAGGCCTAGGGTAGGCTATATGAGTCCGTATAGAGTTAGTATGGCATATACCTATATAGACGAATCTATTCTGAAAGTACAAGGAGTCCATTTTAGCCTACCACCCTAAGTTTGAACTAAGTGTTATTTGATAATAGTGTTATTTTAGGTCTTGTTAATGAAAAAGGTAATCCTTCCACAATTATATTAATGCAAAGTATAATTGTATAAAAACATTAACTTTAAATCGATGTATAGTACATTATTATCCCCTTTTTCTATGTTTGTTTTTGTTCCCCTCTCTTTTAATAGTAGCCTACATCAGGAGATGGAGACGTTTGTCCAGAGAATGTCCTTAGACGGGCTCTGGTTTGTCTTGCCTTGCATTGAGAAAGGTGTTGCGCGAGATCACTTCCGTTCAATTACAAGGATGTTAGCAAGACAATTCTGCTACAATTATAACATTTGCACATGCATTTACATAGGCTAAGTTTCAGCAACATGTTTACATTTTGTGTAAACCTTTGAAAAATACTCTGAAAACCGAATTTTAACCTACTTTATCTGATCGTTCATCTGTACCTTTATTTTGACGCTTTTCGCCGCCATATTGCCCGCTATTGTCGCGTACTGTCGCTTACTGTCGCTAGCTCCACGGAACTTGGTGTTTCTTACTGCAGCTTCTTCTGCTGTGTAAGTAGTTAATGTTAGTCTTTTCACAACAGCGACACCTCTGTTCAGGAGAATATTGCAACTAGTGTTGCGACCACCACGCGCGAGTATAAATGGTTACGGCGCTTCTGTGACGTCACATTGTCGCGCTACTGGTCGGGTGCGTCGAGTATGTGGGACGTTTAACACGAACCAACGAGAATAATCTATCAATAAGAACTCAATAAGAAGAGAAAAGGTAATTATTTGATCCAATAATAAGTTAGAACATGGTGTAATATGATAAACATGATTAGTAATGAAATTAATATGATATAGAAACCTGAACTAGAACATAAACCTGACCGGAGGGAAAACGATTGACAGGACTAACGTTAAATCGAATGGATTGAAGGTACATATTTAACTGAAATATCTACAAGATTAGAACAAGACTAAATACATAAATAGTAATGTAGACATAATTATGATTGTAGACATCCAGAAGACAAAACTTCAAACAGAACTGCAACTTTCTGAACTGCCTGTACTGCATCGAATGCTGGCTTCGGTGAGTTCGTTTTTTCCGTTAAAAGTTTATGCTAAGCTAGGTTTGCTACTAGAGCTACTGCTGGTGCAGCACCATAAAAGCCTAACGCTAGTTTGAACTCCGGTAATGTTTAATAAACCTTTTAACATAGACCAGTTTCATATAATTTATTTATTGATTTAATTTATTTGATGTGACTATTTATTGGATGTTTTGTACTCTGAGACCTGGATACATGATTGTTTCTGGCCTGTATATTTACAGGTCAGGTTTTTTATAGTGGATAAAAGATCTGAATTGATGGCGAGCCTCCCAGAATCCCGAATCTGAACTTCCCTTCACCTTTCATTTCCCTTCACACCACTGTGGTAGGACTGTAAGACTGACCCAGACTGACCTTTTGACTATTCCCTGACTTAACCTCCTGATAACTTCTGAATGAACTGAATTAATTGATTGTGACACATTGATCGTTGATATTGATAATACATTTTGTTGAATTGATACACATACATACTATAATACACTGAATATTTATTGTATATATTTTTATTTTCTTGTACCATTGAAAGATCACATTGAATATTTTAGAACTTAGGTAAGATAAGGGTGCACCCGAATATAGAACCGTATATAGAACATCTGATGTTGTTATTTATTGCACTGCACTTTGTATTCTATTTATTTCAATCTATTCATTGTACTTATTGTTATTTATACCATTTTATTCATTCACTCCTTTTACTTATTAAATGTCATCATTATTCTAACATAAACTTTAGCTTGTTGCATCCATCTACCTCCAGTAGTCTTATCTAGAAACTTCTGATTCTGGTCCAAGTAACTAGACATAACCTAGAATATAGTAAATTGAGCCGAGTGCTACATATGCAAATAACATACGGTTAATGGTCGTTCTAAATTACGTAGGACAATAGGAAATTCAACCAAGCAGTGGAATAAATGCAAAATAAAGTGTTCCAACCAATAATGGACGAGATGCGCGTTCAGGAGAGTTTCAATTGCACGAGAGGGAGCGAGCGAGCTAGCTCTGTTTTTTTTTTTAACGTCAACAGAAGTGACATTACCCCGCCATCTAGGCTCGGACTGGTATTCTGTACAACCAGGCAAATGCCCGGTGGGCCGTTCCACATGTGGGCTGGTGACCTCCGGGATTTTTAAAAGTTATTTAGCCTATTTGCGGCCCGTCATCTAGGCCTAGCCTATAAATGCAGTTGCATCCATTTGGCTACGACTACGAGGCTACGAGTGCATGGTAGCCTAGGTTGTGTAAGTGCCCTCCGCTGGCTGGTGTACCGTAAACAGCAATCAGAGGTCTAGTTTTATTCCGTAAGTTCTTTTTATAGACGTTAGTTGCACGCGCTACCAAGAGCTTCCATTTACTGCACCATGTAGGCTACAGTAGTGTGGTTCTGTCAACATAAAAAAAAAACTACGGGTAGCCTACAATTTTCGCCCAACTTAGTGGAAAAGTGTAACACAGGTTAAAGAAAACTCATTCATTTTTGGAGCTGATCCTACTCAAAAGGAACTTCAAAGTATTTCCCATATAGTAGGCCTAGCCTTTTAGCTCACAACGACAGTGAAAGTGAAACTTGGAAAGTGGAAGTCTCTCCACCGAGTGTTACATTAGATGCACAATCAATCGCGAGTCGATGCAAGTAAAAAGTATCAACTGGTAGGTTAGTAACGAAGGTAGCCTAATTTTGCCAAATGTGATGACGGCACACAAACTTGGGCAAAAACGTTTAGTATGTGGTGATAGCCTACAGTTACATGTAATGTGAATCGCGGACTATAACCAAAGTAAAGGAGAAGATTTGCACCAAATAAAGGCTGTGGTTGTGTTTCTACAACATGTTGGCACAAAACGTAATTTCTGTCAACTATGACTATGTCCATGTTCAGTAGCCTATATTTTTCATTTATAGTCAAGCAGTGACATGTGGGAAACATGATGTGAGACAGACAGAAGATGAGCCTGTCTTTAGTAGCCTATCCCTGAATCCTGTCCCTCTCAAATCACTTTAAAATGGTGTGATTAGCAACCAGAATTTTTAAAGACACCCCCGGACCCCCGTGTTATTGTGATTAGGCTATAGGTCGTCGGTCCAGTGGTGGGCCGGTCCAGGAGAAAATAGCCAGGGCCGAATTTTGTTCCCAGTCCGACCCTGCCGCCATCGCTGATACAAACTTAAGGGATAACAAATATCCTTTTCCTCATTGTTATAGTCTTATTTAGTATGTGTTATCAGTGTGTTTCCCTTTGTTATCAATGATGAATTCCTAATGTGTACATACTGAGCTCATGATGAATTCATAAGGCACACACAGTAAACTAATTCATAATTCCTAATGTAGGCCTACATACTGAACACATGATGAATTCATAATGAGCTAGAGATTATGTCAATATTACTTTAGGTGAATACCTCACTTATTATGACCGCCGCTAGCGAAGCGGTCATATAGGGTTTGTCAAAGTTTTTTTTTCTTTTTTTTTTTTTTTTCCCCCGTCATCTACTTCCTGAATTTTTGGTCAACGATACCCAGGACACCGAACCACCGGGGCACATGAAATTTGGTGGGTATGTAGCCCCACTAGACTTTTACGGAAAAAAATTCGCGCTGGACCCCCGAAACCCAAAAAATGCAGTTTTTTCTAAATAACTACCTGAACCGTGGCACTGAGGATGAAGACATTTTTATGGTATGTTGGTCTCAAGGGCCCACATCAACCTAGCCCATAATCACTAATTTGTGATTTGCACCACCCCCAGTAAAAAATGAAAATGCAATATCATTCTGCTTTAATCGCCCCTCTCTTCAGTTAAGATGTTCAGAACTGCACCAAATTTTATGTGTATGATTAACCTGACATTCTCTGGGGGTATGGGGTATGCCAAGTTTCGTAGAATTTCATCCATGGGGGGGGGTCTAAAAAAATTAAGTTATGTGTACATTTAGTGACTGTACACTCATTGGCCTGTAGATGGTGGTGCACACATATACACACGCACACACACACACAGGCATGCACATACCATCAGTATTGGCAATTAGAATGGCCGATACATAATTACAAATTCAGTAGGATTAAAGAAAAACCAAATATTCATCATAATAATTTGGCTGCATTTCCAGTACTGGCGTCACGTAGTCGTTTGTCCACCAGATGGCGCATCGTTGCAGTGAGACGTAATTTTGTTGGAAGTTAATCTAAAGTAGGTTGGAAAGACATAGCTTCCTATAAGGACAAGACTGTAGTTTACCGCAGAGAATGTCTAATAAGGATAGGATGATTTGTGCATGACATGTAATTCCTATTTCTTCTTGAAGCCGAAATAAATCTGAGAATGTTTATCGGACATGCTTGGTTTTTACTGCAGGTAGGCTACGTTAATCTTAAATTAATTCTGCTCACTATCTAGGAAAAAGGGACAGGTAAAGGAACGCTTTGCTATTCAGCACTTTCAGAAGTTGTGTTTTAATTGCTACAAGACCTACAGGACCTACAGACCCTATCCATATGCAGCCTTTTTTGACCGTTGCTGCCGAATCCGCAGTGCCACACATTGTTCGGGATCCGTGTCAGTCGTTAAAGGCTAATGAAATGGCACTTATATGTCATACTTGGTAGCAATGGGGATATGTATAAGCTAAATTAAACAGAGAGAGAGTATAAATGTAGGATATGCATTGAAGAGAAAATCAAACAGGGATAGGCCTTACATGTCTCTTAGCACTTTAAAATATATATTTTTTTAAAAGGCAACATATTTAAAAATGTTTTTGAAACATGAAAATAATAATGTGTCAATACCTTTGCAAACATACAATTGCTCCTCCATAAATAGCCTATATGATACAAAATTATAGCTTATACACATTCGTATTTATTTTAGGCTATATAATTGTATTGAATACAACATAAGCAGTGGGCACATTGCCCTAGGCCTTTATCATCACAAATTGTATGATTATAGTTTTTAGGTTATCGTATTTTCACAATATTAAACATCTTGTCATATAGACCATACACTGTTTACATCCATCTATATCTATAGATTCATATCAGTAGCCTACTTTGACACATTGATGATCAACTGTGAGGTAATTATCAATCGGCTATCTATTATCTTTACATATCTGTATCTTTACTATAAGGCCTATGAAAGACAAAAAACGGCATCTATATAGCTACAATCACAACCCAAAGACAGTCATTTCAATTAAATTCTCAATATTTTATTGAGATATTCAGGCACCGTTGCCGGATACCTGGGCAACACACAACAGCCGACGAACTACTTGGAGATAACATGAAGTTTAACGTCTCCTCCTGCCACCCCTCCTGCGCTTACGCATGGCCCTGGGCTTGCGCCTCCTGCGGACGGGGCGGGAAGAGCGTGCTCGTCGTCGTGGCATTGTTGTGTAATGCTGATGATAATTACTGAGTGACAGCGCAGGCCTTTTATACGTTTCAGAAATATGACGTCATCAGTCACCTATTTTTTTGGTCTGCTTTAACAAAACTCCTGTCTTTGGCTTTGTGACATCAGTTTCTGGGAGACGTCATAATGTGGTTGTGCATGGGTCATCAGTGTGCATTTGATTTGCCATAATATTTCACAAATTTGAAAAATGACTATAGGATAGGCTAGGTTCAATATTGTTAAATTACTTTTCTAACTTTTCTGTTTTTATTGCAAAACAATTATTGCAGGATATGATTCTTTCTCCATTCACAATTATTCCCCATTTTTACAACATTAGAGGAAACAGATTAAAACTACTTATGACTGTTATCATAATTTAACTTCAGTGATCTCGGGAACCTACTATGTCTAATGTTAACGTTAAATCCTCCGGGTTGGTCTGATCATTGCCCGTGGACATTTTTCAACCAATTGGACTGAGATGGACTAGGTTAACACGGACTTTCCTTTTTTCTTATTTATTTATTTTCTTATTTGTTCATTTGTGTTTGTTGTCTGTCTTGTAGGCTATGTTAGGTGTCTCGGTACGCTGGCGATTACGCCGCTCCCGTCCGGCATCTTTTGTCTTCTGTCATTTGTTATTTTGTCAAATTGTTTGTTTATGTTTTGATTTCGCAGCGCTGGGGCCTATGACGCGTTGTCTTATGTGTCAATGTCTTGTGTGTGGAGCGCTTTGGGTTGCACTTAAAATTCTAGCCCTATTATGTTGGTCACAATATTCCATTAGCTCTTTTGTCTTCGATTCTATTCATTCTCTTTTGTTTTGGACACTTTACTTGAGCGCATATCCAGGAACCTTCTTAATGCAACACCATTCCAAAGCTAAACCTTAGGATGGGATATGGCCTAATTTTCGAGACATCCAAAGTAATCTACTTTTTGTTTTGTATGATTGGCCTGAACCTAGGCTGGATTTCCCGTAAGCATCTTAAGCCTAAGTAGGTCGTTAAGAGTTTTGCGGAATGTTTCCCAAAACCATCTTAAGGTCGTCGTGAAAACACTCGTAAATCTACAAGTGATCCGGAGTACTTGTTACTGGCTAAGAGTGTCTTACAGGTACTTACAGGTACTTCTCACTGAGGTCACCAGCAGAATACAGAAATTACAACTATGAATATAATTATCCAATTTACATTTAATTTAACATACATTTAATGTTCATAATAATGTGATTAAAACGAACAAAAATGCAATTAAGTTATGAATCGAAACATTGGCAGAATAGTTTCTGATTCTCTTTGTCTTTTATTAGGCCTACAAGGTAGAGCAGAGTAAGGAACATGTGGTTAGCCTCACTCATGTAATCCCCGCTAATGGCATCCCAGGACCATGGCCATCTATCAAGCCAAACCTATTCGCAGACCCGGCGGCAGACACAAATTCACGGACGGGCATTATACCTTTCCAGGGGGGGCACTGGAACTTAAATTGATCACGGTAGTTTAAGCTTACACTTGACAAAACATTCCAATATGAAAATGTAGATGCAATTGTTGTAAAATGGTGCAGCTCCTTTAAGAGAGCCCTGTGCGCAGGGATGGAGAGAGAGAAAGCGAGAGGGGATATGTGTGTTAGAACTGAGATGCGTGTGGAAAAAGTAGTCGTGCAGTTGAGACTGGAGCTAGTCATATTCAAAATAATGCAAAAATAAATCCGCAGATAAAACCAAAATCCTCGTTCATTTGCTAACCACTTTCAGATAGAGTGTTAGGGAGTTAGCCCCGAAGTTACGGATAACTTCGGCCCTGGAGTGGTAAGCTCCCTGTTCTCCGACTAGGTCAGAAGAAAAAAACTGTAAAGGTTAACGCTATCAAACAAACCCAGAAACTACTAGGCATACTTCTACTAACTACGATATGAGATATAGCCTACCTGCGAGCCGATAAACTGTATTTGTCATCGGATGACAGGGGTTAGTGCAGAAGTGAAGTAGACTGCGCCACGTAACCTCCTCTCCATTTAGGTGATGGGCTTACCTAATGTTCCTGATTGATTAGCTACGGAATAATACAGATTTTACCTGTTTTATTTGCTACTTGCTAGATTGACAAACGTATAGGCTAGGCCTACATTTAATAGGCTTAAGTGTTTAAAATCAATCTATGGGATTGGGGTTGGTTGGAGCAGCCAAGCTCGTTCAGGGCGGGCACAGATGACTTCCAGGACGGGCCTGGCCCCCCAAAGCCCCCCCATGCCGCCGGGACTGCCTATTCGCTGCACTCAGTAAAACGCTTAATAGTTCTGGAATATCCTCTAATTTGGTCAAGTTCGGATCTACACATTAGGCCTAATGACATAATTTCACTGCATGTCTTACTTCCAGTAACTATATGCATGTGACAATAAACTTTCTTGTATCCTTGTAATTCACTTCAATGCGAAATTAGAAAAACTGACATCTACATGTAGGCCTACTGTAGCCTACGCATCCCCAGCAGGCTATAATTCCACACAGAGACACGAATAATAGTTATTATTTAAGATTAGCCTAGATTGTTGCACCGTTGTCATGTTTTTTGCAAGATGTAGCCAAGGGCGCGGGAAGGGGGGTGCTGAGGGTGCTGCAGCACCCCCTGCTGGCAGGAGATAGATTTTTTTAAAATATTATATATATTTTTAAATAATTACTAATTCGCTGTCTGACATTATTTATATGTTTGTATGTGAAATGATGAGTCAAATAGCAAAAAAGGGTTATGGATAGGTTCGAATATAGGCTACTAAAAATTAACAGTTATAGTAGGCCTAATCAATATGAACGTGAGTCAGTTGTAAGAACAGTAGCGTGGTTTCATCTATGTGATAGCGATCAAGTGTGTAGGCCTACGGTTGATATAGGCCTACATATTCTATGCGATTTACACGTTCAAAAAACCATTGATAAGCTGAAAGAAACTTTAATTGTGTTTTACAGTTTTGCCAAAATAATAAATGCATAGCTAGTGAAATCATTTCACTATCCTAATCGCTAAGATAGAAATTATTAGGACACATAGGCCTACTTGCTGTGGAGACGACACACTCTATAGGCTATTCAATTATTTGCGAGATCATTGCAGCCTGATTATTAGCCTATATTTAAAGCCTAACATCTCTGGTGTGGTTTTGACGATCAGAAAAGTAATTTTCCTTAGCTATACTGAAATAGGCTAACGATGTCAAGTGCGCTTCTGTGGGGTTAGGGTGGGTGCAGTGGACTCGGAGTGCTGTCGCGGAACATTGGAATTTGTGGCTGCCCAGGACTTTTCTAAAACTTCTCGCTATCACCCGCACACCGCACTAAAATGACTTATTTAGCAGTCAAAATCCTAAACATGTCCAGGGGAGGGGAGGGAGGGGGGGGGGGGGGGGAGGGGGGAGAAATCGACGGACATCCATTATTTTTGTTATTCAGCACCCTTGGTCAAAAATAGGTTCCCGCGCGCCTGGATGTAGCCTATGACCATATGCCTAACACTCCTAAAACAAAACTTGCGTTGTTTTTAACACATCTCTGTGTCCAGATAGGGACAGCACAGTTTCTGTTGTTTCCATTTTTTATTTGTTACAAAATATGTGTTGAAAATATGTGTATTTGTTTTCAATGCGTGATGAAAATATGTGTTGAAAATAACACAACTTTCAACACAACTATTTTTTAACACATCTCTGTCCAGATAGAGATACATTCGTTTTATAAGCTTATAGCCTGTATATATCTATATATCTGTCATGCCTGCTGTTCTTTGCCACTTGTAAGTCCCACTGTGTGTGCTGCCTGCCAAGTTTTGGAGTGTCACTGAAGAAGACGTTTGAAGATGAGGAAGAGGTCGAGTAAGAAAGTGAGGAAATGTGTAGGCTTAAATAACATATAAGCTTACATTTTGTCGCACCATATGTTCCTTACTCTGCTCCTACCTTATATAACTAAGATAGCCTACACTTACGACAAAGAGAATCTATTCTGCCAATGTGTCATATGGCGAGATTATGGTCTATTTTATTTCATGTGTGTGTTTGGCACTGTTTTCCCTTTTTCTTAATTTGATTTGTTGTTGTTTTGTGACTTCAGTGGTTGTTTGACCGTGATTTAGAATGTGGGGCAACGCACCCGTTTTCTCTTAAATGCCCGACCACAGGTGATTACGATATGAACAGCTGTTGGTAATTGCCACGCCAATCAGACTGTTTAAAAAGCGAAGGAACTGGAACAGTGTGAACAGCTGTTCAACAGGACTGGGAGCCAGATTCGTCTACTCCCAGTTTATTGGTGATTGACGCCCTGTGTGAGGCTATGCTGTCTTCCCTCGTCTGAGGTTAAGATCCACGTCTCACTAAATCGGAGTGCTCCAGACTGTCTGCCGTAGTCATATCCATATATATATATATATATATATATATATATATATATATATATATATATATATAATAGCCTATACATATTCACGAATTGCAGTGATTTAATTTGGTATTGCACGATTGTTGCTCTTCTAGTGTGGTGCTGTGCTTATGCTGTGTTGGTTATCTATGGAGATACTGGCGGTCTTCTCTTTGTTTGTGTGATGTGCCGGTGCGTGCGAGTGATTGACAGGTGGCCTGCTGTGTAGACGTCATTGCCTGGTGTGAGACTGACTTGTGTTAGAGGAACCTCTTATGGACTGTGGGCTCCTAGCTACGAACTTCAAGTGGACTTTTGAATCTGTTGTCCGATGTCTAGCTTTTAAGCTTGAGCGAGTGCGTGTGTGCTTGGTGTACCCCTTTTTATTATTGTAATCAGATTGTAATAAATATATTTTTGTACAAAATTTGTTGTCTGGGTAAATCTGTTGTGTTGATCCCACCAAACTAAACGAACTTGTGAGTAAAATATAAGGTTATTTTATTTAATAGTCCCAGCTCTCCAATTGGGTGGCGTAGTCGAGCTGCATTGCTTGTAGGCCTATCACAAATGTAGCCTATCGTTTCATACTTAATTGCATTTTTGTCCGTTTTAAACATATCATTATGAACATTAAATGTAGGCCTATGCTATGTTGCTAATCTAATTAAGTACAATTAAATATAATAAAGAATGGTAACAAATGTTGGATAATTATATTCTTAGTTGTAATTTTCCTGTATGTCCTGCTGGTGACCTCAGTGAAGTACCTGTTGACTCTCTTCGACATTAACGAGTACTCTGGACCACTCGTAGATCTGCGAGTGTTTTCACGACGTTCTTAAGCAACGATGATTTCGGGAAACAGTCCGCAAATCTTAAGACGTCCGTAAGAGGGACTTTACCGCCTAACTTACGATGCTTATGGGGAACCGGGCCCAATTCCATAAGTTTTCAGAATATACAAACATTTTAGGCCCTAATTCTGTCAGTCTGGTCTTGGTCTATGCATTGATTGCGATGTAAAACAAAGATTGTATGTTTGATTAGAATATTGGTGTAAAATTAGCTGTTTATTTAATTATTTATCCCTACGCAAATCTAAAACCGTCCGTATGAATATTTCTTTGACTTGCACGATAGCATCGGACAGAAAAATAATATGGTTCAGGTGTTCATGTTTTGAACTTTCGTTTCGATGTGAACTTTACAGGGTAACCTGTAGTCAGTGCTAGGCCTATGCAAAACTTTGCTGGAGACGAGTAGACACTGATCTAGTTTGTCGACGTTTTAAAACATTTTTAAAACATTAGGTTTGTTGCTGTAGGCCTATCTGCAAACCCAGCTCCAAAGGTAAGAAGTACTTATTATTAATCCAAATAATAAAAACAAAAAGGAAGAAGGAGTAGTCTTGACAGGAGACGCGTCTAATCTTCCTGAACCTTCCCAAACAGAAGTTCAGGATAAAGTGAGCAATTTGCGTCCTTAGTTTTGTTAGTTGTGTGATGACGTCATAATCGACCTCTATGACGTCACAACAATTGCGTATAAATAGGGGTCGAGGACGCAGTATCGGTACACAAATCATAAACACAACAATGCCGCCACGACGACGAAGAGCTTCTCGCCCCGTTCGCAGGAGGCGCAGACCTAGGGTGAGTAGGCGCAAGAGGGCCGGCAGGAGGAGGCGTTAAGCTTCACCTGTCCCCTCTGTACCTTTCCCCTCAACCCCGAATGAGAGAGGTCTATCGGCCAACATGGTCGATAGTCATTGATCTTTCTAAATAAATAAAAATGGGGTTTAAACCGTATTCGCTGTTGTTGAGTGTTGTTTTAAGTGAACTTCTGATGACATTAGAATATAAAATAATTAAATATTTAACATTTTAAGCTTGGTTCTATCATTCATTAGGATATTTGGGGGCCAAGCAGCGAAGCTGCGAGGCAACCCATAGTGATTCTACATTTTCTTCTTCTTCTTCATTATTATTATTATTATTATTATTATTATTATTATTACACATCTTTCCGCTGTATCAGTGTCTACTCGTCTCCAGCAAAGTTTTGCATAGGCCTAGCACTGAAAATGAGTTGATGTTGTATTTTTTGCCTGACTGGGGATGGAAAAATTTCTTTGTGTCATAAGAGTTCGAACAATGAGTACAATGTCCACATCTGTAAAAACCCAGAGGAGAAGCCGGCAACCACGTAGGTTTTGGTGGAGGGCTCATGGTTGTGTGAACCAACCTGTCTCTAAGTGAGCGAGGAAGTTTAAAAGTAATACGCCGCGGCGGATTCCAATGGGAATATTGGCCAATGTGATTTACATGTTAATGTCCTTGTGGCTTGGTCTATGTGGGCCAAACTAAACGCCCCCTGAAACTACGCATTGCAGAACACAAAGCAGCCATTCGTAACCGGAATATGGACTATGCTATTGCGAGACATTATGTGCAAGCGAATCATGGCTCCAATGCGTCCCTTAAATTTTGGGGGATTGAGAAAATCCTACCCTCCCAACGAGGAGGGGACACAGTGAGGTCCCTAAAGAGAGGTTTTTTGGATTTTCACTCTGAACACAGTAGAACCTAATGGTCTTAATGAGGAACTTGGCCTCTCTTTTTTTTATAATCCACACCTTGAGGTATGTGTATAAATGTTGAGTCTGTATGTATATTTATTTTCTATACTTCTACATGTACTGCTTCTTTGAAGGTGTCTCTGTCTGCCTGCCTGCCTGCCTGCCTAGTTAATTGATGTACCACACTCACTTAAGCCAGTAACCAATGCCTGGAAAGATGTTAGTATCTGACTCTTCTAAAAACTGTACATCATTGCCATTGACTGTTTGACTCTGAAGAAGATGCATGGGCGTCGACACGTTAGTCAATTTGCACAAATAAAAACACGTTAAGCATTGAGTGCTCCGGTCCTGCTCCTTGGCTCCTGTTAGACCTTGGATCTCCTTTTTTGACTTCTGTGTCCTGTTCCGTGAGCACCAACCAGGTTGAAGCGCAAGTGACCCCCTTCTACTGAACCAAAACACATGTTCAGATCAAAACCAAAAAGGGTTTACTGAACACAAAATCAAGCTTCATTGCCACCTCAATTCCCTGATCTAAATTCCATAGAAAAACAGTGAATCAAAGAGATTGCACAATCCAAGGTTTCACAGGCTCAATGGCTGTTAAAAGTCTGAAGAGATGGGTTTTTAGTAGAGACTTAAAACAGTCACAGATGATACTGATTTGAGGTGTTGTGTCTGTTCCAGAGGTGCGGTGCATGGATAGTGAAAGCACAGTCACCTTTCGGTGTGCGGGAACAGGGTGTGTCCAGGCGTGCTTGGGATGCAGATCTTAGTGGCCATGATGGGGTATAAAGGTTCAGCATGTTTGTTACCTGGAGCACGCCTATTTAATGATTTAAAAACAGTTAAGAGTGCCACTTTATATACTGGATTCTATATTTAACAGGAAGCCAGTGCAAAACTGCCAGTACTTGAGTGATGTGTTGTTTCCTTGTCCTGGTAAGCAATCTAACAATCTGTACCAACTGTAATCTTGCATATTTATTTCATTATGGGGCAATTCCACGGAAAATGGACTTTTTGTCATCTATAACGCCAGTGAAATGCCTTGGCATTTGTATGATGTGAATGATGACGTTCGTTTTTTGTGCATTTTTTCTCATGTACATTCTTCAGCCAAAAATAGCAAATGCTCAAATTTCATGTAATCATTCACATCATACCATACCATCACATTTTATTGCCGTTATGGATGTTACAAAAAATGTAATTTTCCATGGAATTGCCCTATGAGGTATTTTTGTTTCTCAGAATACATGTGCTTCCCTTCAAAGCTGGATTTCTCCTCATTATTTTCATTGTGAGATTATGATAAATCACCAAAAGATTACATTTTTATTACCGTTTTTAATCAACTTTACCTGGGGTGCCAATAATTCTGGAGGGCACTGGATTTGAAAGAAAAAAAGGTAATATATTGATACATCTTGAAGCTGACTTATGGTTACAACCTAATAATAATAACAAATCTGAATAATGTAAGCTGTAAGTCATATTAGTGTTTTCAGACAAGCCTACTCTGGCCCAAGGTGTACTGGTGCACAAGGTATACATTCTGCACTGAAATAGGCACTGCTAGAAAGAAGAAAAAATATTGAATGTGGTAAAAGTCTCTTGGAAAATAAAAGTGTTTTTCTTGGTAAGAACTATTTGAACAACATTGTGACTAGATGACTTTTTGGGCAAAAACTAGACTGATTTCCTAAAAGAAAATAAAACATTTTAACTTTCACAAATTTATGTTTTGCAGTGTGAGGCAAAATGACTGACCAAGCACAGTCCATTAAAGGGACACCAGGCAATACAGCCACCATCAATGTCATGTCAACATTTAAGAGGTTTCCAAGTCTAATCATCGCAAAAAAGTCCCATAAACTTCTTGTAACCCAGCCAAAAAGTGTATTCAAGTGTTTTGCTTGTATTATTTCTTCCCTTTTCAAAAGATCCTCAATGGTGCTGAGGCCTCATTCCTGAATAATTACGTTCAACATGCATGAGGTTACCATAACATCCTCATCAGCATGAGACTCAGCATCAGCTCGTTACAGCCAAAGAACATCAAGGAGATCTGTCCAGAGATAAAACAGAACCATGAAACAGACCCATGACAATGCACTGACTGGCACATTATAGTCAGACAGACTGAGCTATCTATCCAACCCAATATCAGAAAGATGTAAAAGAGAGCTATCAAAAGAGGGATAGGATGACGTGACAAACAAAGAAAGACAAATGAAGACCCAAGGGCCTGGGGGGTATTCCAGAAAGCAGGTTTACTGGCTTAACTGGGTATGTTAACCCAGAGTTAGCGGTAAACCTGGGATTTCAGTTCCAGGGGCCTGTATTACGAAGGGAGCTTAACCTACCCAGATGTAACCCAGGGTTACTTTGTTAAACCAGGGTTGACAAAACCTGGTTATCTTAAGTGGTGTTAATCGGTACTACGACGCTGATTATGAAGTTATAACCTAATTGGAGTTTGTGCGTGTTCACATAAAAGGGGCGGGTTGCAGCGCAAGTCACCACTTTCAATGATGACGCGATCACCTTATTTTACGGATGAGGAATGCACAATTATTATGACAAGTTATGAGGAATTAAAACCCACTCTATGACAAAAATCAAATACGTCGGCAGTGAACAAAGCAAGGCTGTTGGCAACGTATTGCAGATCGGGTAGCCTAAATGCCTCAAAGTAAAGTTTTATTCCCACATGTTCTTCAAATATGTGTTACGGAGGATTAGTAGCAAAGTCCTTTTAGGCAAGTCCCTCCACTCGGCGGCCATATACAAACGTTTTATGGGCACTCATCGGGCACAGCCGTTGGGTCGAACTGCGCGTGCGCAAGGCTTCACGACACCAATCTTGCTCCAGCGGCGAGATCACAACACGTGATTGGCACGATGTCTTCACAACACAACATATGATTGGCTCAATGTATTCACATCACACCACATGATTGGCTCAATGTATTCACATGTCGATGTTTTGCCGAGGAATCGGCAAAAATAAAAAGAATATGTGTAGACAACGACCATATTGGCGTGATAAACTAACCCCATGCATTTCTATGGAGGATTTTTTGAGTGCTGTGTCTCCACATTAGAAAGTCTCTGTTAGTAGCTTCAGAATGTCTGAAATGAGTTGAAACTAGATGTACCGCAGAGCGGTACAAAATATGACCGCCGCCCAGTCCAGCACATTTTTTCCACAAAAATAAATCACGCTGAAAGGCCTATATGATTCTAACTGTCTCACTAAATTGCATTATCCATACTCAATTCTCACTGGTATCTGCTAGACAACAAGTACAAGTACCAAAACATGATTAGTTCATAGATTTCACATGTAAAATTGATTTTATACGACCCCACCCCCATCTTGCCTGTTCATAATTCTGAGAAATTCTTGATTGTTTGTGTTATGTTTATGTTGTGTGTGTGTGTGTGTGTGTGTGCGTGCTTGTGTGTGTGCCTGCGTATGTGCCAGTGCATGCAAGAGTACATATGTCTACTGTGTGAGTATGTGTCATACGTATGATTACTGTGAATGTATGTGTGTGTGTGTGTGTGTGTGTGTGTGTGTGTATCTGTTTGTGCACATGAGTGCACATGAAATGGGTTAACATGACCCCTGGAGGCAAACATACGGAAAAAATGGTCATCCTAGGCCCTACAGTTCTCAAGATATTCACAGAGAACTGTGTCTGCCCTACCCTCCTTTCGGGGGTCCAGTCCAGCGGGGGGGCTACAGATCAAAACGAAAAATGACGGTTCCATGCTATCCATGTGGGGGTCCATGCCCACCAAGTTTTGTGTACCCCGGTCTTTCAGTGTCCCGGGAATCCTTGTCGGTGTACGTCACTAAATGTACACATAAATTAATTTATTGTGTGGCCCCCCATGAACGGAATTCCACAAAACTTGGCGTGCATACAGAGGGTGTCAAAATGATCCTACACTTCCAATTTCGTGCAGTTTTGACTATGTTAGGTCACATATACCTTCGATTACAATACCTCATTTTTACTTTTTTGTGTTTAACTAGGTGGCGCTATACATGAAATGAGTGGTTATGGAATGGGTTGACATGGCCCCTTGAGATCAACATACAAAAAAATAATGGTCCTCCTAAACCCTACGGTTCTCAAGATATTCACAGAGAACTGTGTCTGCCCTACCCTCCTTTCGGGGGTCCAGTCCAGCGGGGGGGCTACAGATCAAAACGAAAAACGATGGTTCCATGCTATCCATGTGGGGTTACAGGCCCACCAAGTTTCGTGTACCCCGGTCTTTCAGTGTCCCGGGAATCATTGACGGAAATTTGGGCATGCGAAAAAGAAAAAAATATGACTAAACCTATATGACCGCCGCTTCTCTGCGCGGCGGTCATAATTAAATAGCCTATTTTGAGTTCATAGAAAGGCCTACAGATGCAACCCAATTCAGAAGTAGGCATATAGATTACAGTAATAAGCAGGGTGCGATTTGTGTAAAAACCAGAGGGGGGGGGGGGGGGGGTTGATTTTGAATAAGTTTGTAACCCCCCCCCCCAAAAAAAAAATAAAAAAAATGAACGAACGATTCATAGCCTAGTAATGTGAACAGCGAGTGTGCTTGGTATGATGATCAGCTCCTCTAATGCAGGGTAGGACTATGTTTTGACAAGCATACAAATTCACCTTGTTCTTGCCCCATCTGAAATGACTTCTCTACTTTTGCTGCCTCCATCCTTTCTGTATTTGTTGTGTAAAAAAACATTGTATATGATGGCACTGAAGTCTTAAGTTAGTGAATTGGCTAACAGTGTTAGTTGTTAACCAAATAGCCTACACATTGCGCTACACGCTGCGTAGGCTACGTGCATTCTCTCTCGTGCTGATTTGCGTAATATTGCAAAGTGTTAAAAAAATAAATGTGTTAATTGTAGCCTACAGAAAATAAATAGCCTATCATACTGTCAGTTAATTGCCTACAGTGCAGTGAAGAGTTTGGAGAGTAAAGTTATAGGGCAACTTGAAGTTTTATGAAAATAATTTACGAACCAGAACATAAAGACCATGAAGCTTCTATTTCTTGCAGCTGTTAAAATACCCGCTAGATAGTTTAAATACCCACCAACATTCGTTTTTGCAGTACAGATTATTTCTAAAAGTTATTTGTCTACTACTGGCTGATTTATCAAACGAGTGCTTTCTCGTTCGTCCTCCGCAAACTACAGGTGTTTCGGTAGAGAGCCATTGAATAAGCGATGCCAAGCAATTTCTGTAACACTTTTTGAGACATTCAGCAAATATCTCCTCATTTAATGTAAGTTCCTTCGGACAATAGGCCTACGTTCTACTCTACGTGCAGTTGTCCTCCATCTTTATCAGTTTTTCTAATTTTGAAGGTTCTAAAACATTATTGCTTCACTGAATCCTTCTCGTTTTCTTTCATTTGTCCAGCTAACTTTTCCATTGAACCTAGCCATTTATGATGGATTACACACTCGACATTCTGAAATGTCCTGCACGATCAAGGCCAAATTTAAGTTATCACGCAGCCACTGTGTCAGCAGCATCAGTGCTGACGGTGACGGTGCGTTTCTTATGTCAGATTATTATGTAGGCTAGCCTATCTAGACTGTTCTCACGTTGCAGCGCTTTACTTATATGAAGTAGCATTAATCAATATGAGGGGCAAAGGGGGATAAATGTTGTCCCCCCCCCCCCCCGACGATAAAAATTATTTAGCAGAGGTAGGGATAGGGAAACCAGAGGGGGGGAAATCCTCACCACCCCCCCCCCCCCTACAAATCGCACCCTGGTAATAAGGATAACTGAATGTTTAAGTAGCCCCCATTGACTGATTTAGTGTATGCCTAATCCTGTGAACATTTCAGATGCAACACCATTGCCAAACGCACATGGCAGCAGGTGAAAACAAAAACATTATTCAGAATAGTAGGTTTATATAGTTATAGCTTGCATTAATATTTCTTAATTATGAAAACATGTAGGCCTAGCTTATAGCCTTCACTTGGCCTCTGTTTTACAGCTAACAAGAAAATGTGTCTTTGAACACTACTGTAGGAGGAAAGGCACCAGCGTGTTTTACAGTAGCAGAAGAGTTGGCCATCGCAAATAATAGTGGAAGGCCGGTTATGGAGGGGGTTGAGGGAGGCATTCGGTCGGATTCTGGTGCTGTGGAAATGTGTAGCCTTTATGTGCAGGGTACAGTAATATGACATTCAATTAAACAAGTTTGTTAAAATTGTGATTTTAATTTATTAGGCCTACTGTAGGTTATGTCCGATTTATTTTAGGCTATTCTTGCTCAGATTTTCAGCATACTGTAGGCCTATGTCCGATTTATTTTCGGACATACAGTATTCTTGCATCCGATGGAATACATGAATGTCCACGTACGGGCATTGCTATGAGACGTCTTCCTAGATCATCTGACAAAGATAACGAATTCCCTTGGCTGACAATATATATCTTCATAGAGAATATCGTCCGGGTAGGCTATATATATATTTTCGGGCGCTCTAAAACCCCTCGCCCTGCGAAGAGAGTCCCTCACGATTTGCGCTCCAATGTCGTATGGATCATCCAGGTAGCCTACACCAACATGTCTCGGGAGAAATTGTTAGTGGAGGGGTGGTACTTATAAAGGGTGTGGTTAACGGAAACCTCGGGTTAACCAAGAACATAACTTGGTCGGAGCAGGTTTGAGATGCAGCGTAAATTGCCATGGCAGCATACCTCGGTTAAAACCTATCCACCTTTCGTAGTACGGGTTAATCGGTAAATTACGCCACACGTGATCAAATTACTCTCGAAGTTACTCAGATAAGCCACTAACCCCGCTTCGTAGTACAAGCCCCAGAACGCTCAAATATGATCAGGCTATGTAAGTAACTATGGTAACATAGGCTCTGAACTTAACCTGGTAGGGGGTAGGTTTTGTTCAGGTTATGTTCAATTATGTTAGGTTATTTCAGAGCATGTTCATCCAGGCTGCTATTTCACTTGTCACGCAATGACGTTTCATTTTGAAGAAGGTCCGATTGACAAAGAAGCACAAAATCATGTAATATTTATCCGTGAGAGGGCGATAAGACCACATCACATGATAGCCCATCCTTTCTTTTCCAAACGAGTTTTACAAGAGCGCTATAGTTTTTCCGCTGAATCCTAAATTTGGCTACTTGAAAAGCATTCTCGACTCCATCCCTACATTAGGCTACGCATGGATTAGAATAGAATAAAAAAAACATCTCGGACAAAAAACATCTCGGACACACTGAAGATAATTACAGTGCAGTAGGCTACAAAAAAGGGAAAACGTATAGAAAATGAATAAGGGGCCGTTCGTTATTTATAAACGGGATCACCGGAGGGATTTTGAGTGCTTCGATCAAGAGTTGCATGACCCTCCCCTGCCTGCGCTATAATTTTCAACGACCCTCCAGCAGCATTTTCAAAACTGACATGACCCTCCCCGGCCAATTGTCGAGATCTTCCGCCCACGCTCTTTACGCGCTATGAAAACACATCTACATATGCTACCGCCCTATAACCAACCTCTGCTTTCTGATCTTACACATCACACTTCACCAAGATGGTGGCCATTTCAGTAGATTTACTCACTAACATTGTTGTGGAAACACAATAAGCATGGAAACTAAATGCACACTTCCTGCAACTGCATTAGCCTACTTGAAAAGTTACTCCTCTAGTAAGTATTCACATGAAATAAAGCATTGAGACCATTCAACAAAGCACACTGCGTAATAACAAATTCAACACATGAACTTGTTGCTATGGACTCGTCTCTAGGCGTCCTCAGTCATTGTAAAGCTGCCGAAGCTGAACATTATCTAAAACTCAATTTTTTAGACGAGCGTCAATTTGGGAGCTTGCTACACTCCTTCCTTCTCAAATGGCTTTAAAAGGCCGTTTGCACAATTTCACAAATAATCACAGGGACCGAAGAATAACTAACATGCCAACTTTTTCCGGGTTTATCATTTTAAAGGGAAACTTGGCAGGATTTCCCCCTCTGCTGGAGAAATTGCACATTATGCTATTTCAAACTGTGTGAAAAGGTAATGATAAAGCACATGGATTTGTTTACAAGCTAGCGAACTGTTAGCATAAGTTTGGCAGAACTATGTGGATGTTACAAGGTAAGAAACACGATTTAAAACGAGTTTCTTGTTTCTCACTTCTCTTTCCGGGACGGTAGTCTCAATGTTGCAAGGTTGGTTTTCCGCCCTGGGGAAGAGGCGCAGCGGGGAAAGTCACCATTTTCACCGGAACAGGTCATTTAACCATCCAAATGATTTCTAAACGGGTTTATTAAGTTGAAATAGTTGCCAAGTTCTCCTTTAACGTTTCCCCGCTGTCTTGCCGTTTTAATATTTTCCCGTAGAATATCCCATATTACTGTAATACTCTCATAACATTAGTCCTGCATTCTGGCCTGTCTCTGTGTTGTCCTGTTACCCCTAGCCCTTCCAGTGAAACAGATGTATTCAAATCATCGTTTTGCTTGCTTGAATGCGAACTCAGTGATGTTAACCTAGGCCTATTTAAGTTAACAACGTGGTTGTCGTGAGAGCACGATTCATTAGCGCTTGCAGTGTTCGGCCGTAGGCTATGCCTACGTGCGCACCTGCCAGGCTACTCAGCTAGACAAAAAATTCCCCCTGTATATTCACTCCAAGTTGGCCTACCATAACTTACCAACTACACTGTAGACCATAAACTGGCTATTTATATGACCAAATGTATTTGTTCAACTTTATGAAGCAGAATTACGCACTGCTATTTGGAACGTTACACATTTTTGTTGGCAGGAGAGAGAATGACAGCGATTAACAAATTGCACTTGTTGCTGGTTACCAATAAATACTATATATTTTTTTTGCAAACAACAAAAACAGAAAGGATGGAGACAGCAAAGCTAGAGATGGGCAGGAACGAGGTCAATTGGTAGAAATGCTTGTCAAAACGTTAGGAGCTGGATTAAAACTAGGCTACATAACAGCTCAGCCAGGTATGTGTGTTGTCACTAGTTTGGTTAAGAATGCCGATGGCATTTGGGATAAAATAGTTTTTCAATAGGCCTAGGCTACACTTTTTGCCTCTCTCCAAATTATGTGCATCGATGATCGCTCTCCGACTGCGAGTTTTTGTAATGTTAGTATTGGAGACGCAGAACATATGGGCAAGCTATCGGTCGGTGCGTAAAGTTTGTCTTGCGCTAAAGCAGTTCATGCGCAACTTCATTCGTTTCCTGGACACAAACCCACGAGGATCATTAAATTGTAGTTTCACCAACTGGCAGGTCAGCATCACTTATTAAATGTTCCATATATGCACCGAAATGTGTCCAATAGGCTACCCATGCCTTCCGACATTCTTCGCCCTTCCGATGATGGAGGCGCAAAAGTTTAACTTGGCCCACAGCTGCAGAACCCGCGTTAAAATAGAAAATTACATTTGGGATTCTGAAAGAATTCTATGGCTCACTCAATCTGTGACAAGGTAGGCTAGTTTAAGATAGCATCATTTAAAGCAGTCAATAGGCTGATGTCTATACGTCAATACGTGATGTCCACTGAATTATTTAATTGTGCTTTTGACATTAAATAGGCTCGGACGCAGTATTGCTCTTTTTTTGTTATTACAGTTCTCTCATCGTAAGCAGGGACGGATCATGGCTTGTGCCAAGTGTGCACGTGCACAGGAGGGCCCTCGGATTAAAAAAAAAAAATGCCATGAATTTAGGCTAGATTATGCCCGGTGCTTCTGTCTGTTAATTTGCGGCACAACTGAATGGTGTTATGGAACCGCGGACCGAAAGAAAAATAAACGAAATGTTTTCCTGATCAATAAATACTTCTTAATTCATAAAATATAGAGGCATAACATTAGGTGGAAGTGGTAGGCTATGAGTGCTTATTCAATGTGTATGCGTGTTTGCGAAAGTGAAACTGACCCACTCGTGGGTAGGTGAATGAAGTGGATTCCTGCAATGTTCATGAAAACAGCATAGCGATTGGATAGCCTAATAAATCGCGACTTGTTGTAGGCCTAACAGTAGCTTATATCGTAGCAAATAGCCTATGGCGATGCCGATGACAGATAGGCCTACACTTATTTCACTCGTCTCGCTGGAGTGAGCGCATAATGTGGGCTGTTGCGCAAATAAATTAATTAGGGAGATGATCTGCATCTCCATTTACCCAAACGCTATAGTTTTGCTAACATCTCCACTGTTAACGTGAAATATGACTCCATGCAAGGTAGTGTCAAGCAGCAGTGAAGTGAAAACCTTATCATGCAGGTAGCCAATGTTCACGTCACCTGAGTCAGACAGAAAACGGGCCCTGCTTGCTCTGTTAAAGTGTGTATACTGCGTCAAAAGGGTATATTTAACAGGCAGAATTTCGAAAATTTCCCGGGATAGACACCCCCGAACCCCCCGTAATATGATCAGCACCACCTCTCACAAAATACTATCAACGTCCGTCCCTGCTACCGGTCCGTCAGATATGACAACTGTGTCCGGTCCGTTTAGTGAAAAATGTTGCTGTAGACTGTTTGGACAGCAAAGGGAGATTACAGCCTAATAATAAAAACAGCTGCTGGAATTCATTTCTGTGTGGGCCTGAGTTATAACATATGACATAATGTACTACATTTTCATTGTGTGAAATTGTGCACCAGCCTGCACAGCGACAGCAAAGAGAGAAGTGCTGGCTGCACGCGCACGTCACTTGCACGCGCAAACGCGCTCGCGCGCGTCGCGGTCAGGGGGAAGGGGGGCCTTTTTTGATATTGTGCACAGGGGCCCATATTTGTTTAATCTGTTCTGCTCGTAAGCCTCGACTACTCCGCCTCTGAAAAATACGGTGCTCTTCGTTTCGCCGGTTTCACTCATGGTTTCGACTCTCAATAGATGATGCCTTTATAAGTTCGCCGTGAACGCGCACAACTCTAGGTTATCTAACACAGGGTTGATTGAACTAACTGGTAACCGGTGTTTTGGAACCGACAGCTCGGGGGCCTGTACTACGAAGCGGGGTTACTGGCTTATCTGGGTAACTTCGAGAGTAACTTGATCACGTGTGGCGTAAGTTCCCGGTTAACCCGTACTACGAAAGGTGGATATGTTTTAACCGAGGTATGCTGCCATGGCAATTTACGCTGCATCTCAAACCTGCTCCGAGCAGGTTATGTTCTTGGTTAACCCGAGGTTTCCGTTAACCCCTCCACTAACAATTCGAGACTATGTCGGCGTACCTGGATGATCCATACGACATCGGAGCGCAAATCGTGAGGTGCTCTCTTCGAGGGGTTTTAGAGACCGCCAAATATAGATATAGATTGTCAGCCGAGGGAATTCGTTATCTTTGTCAGATGATCTAGGCAGAAGTCTCTAATGTCACCCGTCATAGCAATGCCCTTACGTGGACATTCATGTTTTCCATCTAATCGGTGATTCTGAACATCTGAGCAAGAATACTGTATGTCCGAAAATAAATCGGACATAGGCCTAGCCTAGCCTACAGTGTGCTGAACATCTGAGCAAGAATAGCCTAAAACTAGATGTACCGCATAGCGGTACAAAATATGACCGCCGCTCAGTCCTGTACATCCGTTCCGCGAAAATAAATCACACTTCAATTTGTCTCCATATTTTACTCCATCCCCCACTCTTGAAACTTTTGTGTATGCTTGTTTGGCATGCCTGAGTGTGTGTGTGCGGCTGCACAGAAAGTACCCTACTGGTGCTGAAAAGGTGAATAGATTGTAGAATAGCCAAAGAAGATGTAGAATTGTTATAAAACCTTTAAAATCTCTAAACAATCACAAGTAGGGCAGTTCATCACAGTTCATCCATTGCAACTGGATTGATGAAAGGTCACTTACACCTGTTGGCTACATTGTATTTGGGAAAAGCAAAAGGTATCAGCATAATGTTATTTATTTATTTATTTTTTATGTATTTTTAAACAAAAACATCTCTGTCAGTTCCATGCCGTTTTCAACAGCTATCAAAAACAAAGGTCATTTTTGGATGGATGGATTTTTTGTGAATGTTTCTTCTTCTACATAAGATTTTAGTCATCTTTAGTTCATGTAATACTTTATTGTCAATGCACAAATTAAGTAACAGTAGTCTGAAACGTTATTGTTAATGCACAAATTAAGTAACAGTAGCCTAGTCTGAAACGAAATGCTGTTTTACATCTAACCAGTGGTGCAAATAACTGACATGTCCAAATGGGCCTTGATGAAATGCGTCGCTAGACTGTTCATACACATTTTAACGGGCCAAAGTTGAAGAGCTTTTGTCCGTTATTGTTCGTGCAAATATAGGCTGATTCATGTCCCCTTGCATTGTTTAACTGAGGTCCATGGCTAGTCTGGCTTTCATCAGACCAAGCTCAATCTTTTAAGAAATCAAAAAATAAATAGCGGGCAGATCAGGCTCCTAGTCCATAGGCACCCGATATTGTTTAATTTTCCGATTGAGATATACACGCTCTGGCTATTCTAAATGCAAAAATGCATCAGGGAGTTATGACAAAACGGTAACTAACAAACTAGATCCTAATAGAAAGCTGTTAGCTTCCCTAAGCTACAGGTAGGATTATAAGGTAGGCCTATTTACAACATAAATTGTCAATAGGCTATGCTGGCGACACAAATAAAATCTCCTTTGGAAACCAATGGCTTACGCCTTACAGTATCAAGCGGACTTAAACTGTCATATCGTGGCGAAAAGTTGTAATAACATTCACGCAGCTCCATGAGTCAAGGAAAGCGCGAATGAAGTAGCCACTTCTAAATGGGACCCACTACACAGTAGCTTAAGGTGTTTTGCTAAAGCAGCCATAATGAAATGAAGGTGTCATTGTTTGGATACTTCACACACACGTGCTTTTTAATTTCACAGACTACAACTACCAAGCTGTAATCAAAGCACATCGATTCCCCTACCCTGCACGCACTTAAAACAAAATAAACAGGCGTCTCAGTCTCACGCATGTATAGGCAAAACTGTATCAGACCGGTGTAACGTTGGTAAATCTTCCATTGCACAGAATGATTTTGTAGCACGTGCAATAAATGACAGTCGAAAGATACAAACAGTGCTGCTATCAATTTGCTTGGTATAACCGCATTTATAGTTTTCTACAAATGCAATCAATCAAATGGGCCTCCATCACTCAACCAACGCTAACGGTAACATTAGGTCCTTATTGATATTACAAGATTAACGTACCTGCAGTAAAAACCAAGCATGTCCGATAAACATCCTCACTTCATCCTCACTTACACTTCATGTGAACATCGTCCTGTCCTTATTAGATGTTCGCTGCGGTAAATTACAGTCCTTGTAGGAAGTGTCCATTATTTTTTCAACCCACTTTTAACTTCCAAAAAAATTACGTCTCACTGCAACGATGCGCCATCTAGTGGACAAACGACTACTTATCGCCAATACTGAAAATGCAGCCATGATGATGATGAATATTTTGGCTTTCTTTTGATCCTATTGAATTTGTAATTATGTATCGGCCGTTCTAATACCGATAGTATGTGGGTGCCTGTGTGTGTGCATGTTTATATGTGTGCACCGCCATTTACAGGCCAATGAGTGTACAGTCACTAAATGTACACATAACCTAATTTTTTTAGCCCCCCCCATGGATGAAATTCTACGAAACTTGGCATACCCCCAGACCCCCAGAGAATGCCAGGTCAATCATACACATAAAATTTGGTGCAGTTCTGAACATCTTAACTGAAAATAGGGGCGATTAAAGCAGAATAATATTGCATTTTCATTTTTGACCGGGGCGGGGGGGCAAATCACAAATGAGTGATTATGAGCCAGGTTGATGTGGTCCCTTGAGACCAACATACCATAAAAGATTCACAGAGAACTGTGTCTGCCCTACCCTCCTTTCGGGGGGTCCAGTCCAGAGGGGGGGCTGCAGATCAAAACGAAAAACGATGGTTCCATGCTATCCATGTGGGGTTACATGCCCACCAAGTTTTGTGTACCCCGGTCTTTCAGTGTCACGGGAATCCTTGTTGGTGTACGTCACTAAATGTACACATAAATTATTTTATTGTAAGGCCCCCCATGAACGAAAGTACACAAAACTTGGCATGCATTCAGAGGGTGTCATAATGATCCTACACTTTTAATTTCGTGCAGTTTTGACCTTGTCAGCCAGAGATATTGAGATGAAAACACCTAATTTTTTGCTTTTTAATTTTTAACTAGGTGGCGCTATACATGAAATAAGTGGTAATGGGATGGGTTGACATGCCCCCTTAAGACCAACATACAAAAAAAAGGTGGACCTCCTAGGCCCTACGGTTCTCGAGATATTCACAGAAAACTGTCTCCGGCCACCTACAGGCCAGTTGGTGTATAGTAACATAAATTAATTTATTGTGTGGCCCCCCATGAACGGAATTCCACAAAACTTGGCGTGCATACAGAGGGTGTCATAATGATCCTACACTTCCAATTTCGTGCAGTTTTGACTATGTTAGGTCACAGATACCTTCAATTACACCACCCCATTTTTACTTTTTTGTGTTTAACTAGGTGGCGCTATACATGAAATGAGTGGTTATGGAATGGGTTGACATGGCCCCTTGAGATCAACATACAAAAAAAAAAATGGTCCTCCTAAACCCTACGGTTTTCGAGATATTCACAGAAAACTGTGTCTGCCCTACCCTCCTTTCGGGGGGTCCAATTCAGCGGGGGGGCTACAGATCAAAACGAAAAACGATGGTTCCATGCTATCCATGTGGGGTTACATGTCCACCAAGTTTCGTGTACCCCGGTCTTTCAGTGTCCCGGGAATCATTGACGGAAATTTGGGCATGCGAAAAAGAAAAAAAAAAAAAAAATCTGACTAAACCTATATGACCGCTGCTTCGCTGCGCGGCGGTCATAATAAATCGGGCATAGCCTAGGCCTAATACATTAAAATCACCATTTTAACAAACTTGTTGAATTCAATGTCATAGCCTATTACTGTACCCTGCATAAAGGCTACACATTTCCACAGCACCAGAATCCGACCGAATGCCTCCCTCAACCCCTTCCACAATCGGCCTTCCACTATTATTTGCGATGGCCAACTCCTCTGCTACTGTAAAACACTCTTTACAGTAGTGTTCAAAGACACCTTTTTCTTGTTAGCTAAAACAGAGGCCAAGTGAAGGCTATAAGCATACTAGGCCTACATGTTTTCATAATTAAGAAATATTAATGCAAGCTATAACATGTGCGTTTGGCAATGGTGTTGCATCTGAAATGTTCACAGTATAGGCATGATACACTAAATCAGTCAATGGGGGCTACTTAAACATTCAATTATCCTACTACTGTAATCTATATGCCCACTTCTAAATTGTGTTGCATCTGTAGGCATTTCTATGAACTCAAAATAGGCAATTTAATTATTTCAACTTGTAACAGGGTAATACTTCGGAAGGGCCAAGGGGCCAATCACAGTAGCCTGACTACGCCACCCTGAGGCCTAGTGCATCAGGGAATCTTTAAGAGATCGTACCTCTAAACCGAGACCGCTCTTTCAGGTTCGTAATTACACCATGGAGACATGATTCCAGGAAAACAAAGGATTTATTAATACACAAACGGGTGGGGATCTGAGGGTGGCAACTATGGACGTCCACACAAATATTTGACATGCAAGCATTAAGAAAAGCTCACCTAGTACACAGCAAAGGCACACTGCAAAGCGATAAGCAATACACAAAACCACACCACACGTATGCTCAGAGTAGCCCCCCTCAGAGCCACCTCCCTACTAAATAAACATAAAAGTTACAAACAGAAGGACAAGACAGGCAACACAAAAACCAAACATAAAATAACCAAAGCAAAACCAAGACAAGACAAGAGCACGACCCATGTTCCCCATCAGCATGACTGTGCTGCCTAAAAGAACAGAACACAGAAGATTAAACAAAGAACACACCACAATATACATAACATAAAACCACAAATGTCTATGGGGAGACAGCATACCTGACGGTAGCAGGCAGGGGCTACACCAGTGGAGTCTACATTGCTACTGCCCCTCTTAAGTAGCACTCCACTGGTGCCAGATTGATCAAATGCCTATGCCCCGCCCTCTTCATTAGCACTTCCAGGTGCTATGGGGAAATAGCAGGCAGAGAAGGTCTACCTGCTACAAACTCATTTCAGACATTCCGCAAGCTATTAATAATTGTGCATTCCTTCCATTCCAATTGTGCTTTGTTCACTGCCGACGTATTTGATTTTTGTCATAGAGTGGGTTTTAATTCCTCATAACTTGTCATAATAATTGTGCATTCCTCATCCGTAAAATAAGGTGATCGCGTCATCATTGAAAGTGGTGACTTGCGCTGCAACCCGCCCTTTTTATGTGAACGCGCACAAACTCCAATTAGGTTAACCCCGGCTCAACAAATCAACTTCATAATCAACGTCGTAGTACCGATTAACACCATTTAAGATAACCAGGTTTTGTCAACCCCGGTTTAACAAAGTAACCCTGGGTTACATCTGGGTAGGTTAAGCTCCCTTCAGAGGCGTATCAAGCTTTTTAAAAGTGTGGAAGTTGTGGAATAGGGAAATAAAACAATCTGGCCAAATAATAAATAACTCCCTACAGGGATGTTGTAAGTATTTTCTGAGAGGGGTGTGGACTATATTGGTGTCCGGGAGTTTCTCCCCCGAAAAAAAATGAGATTCTGATGGCTAAACACACCATTTTAATGCAGTTTGGAAGGGACAGAAGAAGCAGCGCCTATGTGTGGCTCATGTGACATGTAGGCCTACATGATCTACCTGCTATCACTTCACTATTTGGCACTACCCTACATGGAGACATATCTCATGTTATAAATCAAGAAATCATTTCAGAAATTATGTTTTGTGCATATGGGTTAGGCTACAATAAATTGCCTAACAGACAGCAGGCTAATTTCGAGGTATCACTATACCTATTAAATAAATGTGAAGGACACAGAATAGTGCAGAACTGTAAGCTCAAATTCAAAAACGTTTGAAGTCAAACATATGCAAAGGGAATATAAATAAATTGTACATATACTGTAGCCAGCTTAATTAATGTCAATTTAAAGATTATGATTAGCAGTTTCTATGGTTTTTCCATTGATAGTTAGAGGAAGCCACGTTGTTGTTTAAACTATTGTTGCTTCTAGCCCACGTTACCTCCAGTTTCACTTGCTGCAGGGATGCACACATTGCATGAGCGCTCATAAGCGTTCTATTGAGTTCTACATGCTGGAAATCTTAGCTCTCAGATGTATAACTCAAATGTGTCTTGACGCGGCCGTTTGTAAGATCAAAATAAGATGTTCTAAATGGAACGCGATCGTACCCTATTTTAGACATTAAGATCTCCAGTAGATGTAGCACTACGCATGCCTGGGAGGGGCAATGTCCCTCCAAATATTTCTTCTGCCCCACCCAATTGGTCTATTTTAATTGACAGCTGTTGAATCTGCCAATCACACTTTTCTAATTCGTCCCGTCTGAATTTCGAGGGTGCTGATTTGCTGGTTGGATAGTATAAATAAGCTATCGGAGCAGCAGCGACGCGTTCCCCTACCATTCCACACTGAGTGCATCACTTGCTATTTCATACTTCAGTAGAGAGGGCTTAGCTATATTTCCATAAAGGCTATAGGCTACTAGATGTAATATAGATTATTGTTGCTGGTTTAAATAAAGACCTTTTTGTATTATTCTCGTTTGAATAAGGTTTGTTTTTAGCTAATGTGCATGTTAGCTTTCTAAGGTGATCTAGCCAGTTAGTTTGTTAACATTGGTCATTCCTTAACTGTGTTATGAGCAGGCTGGGAATTTTACGGCGGAGGTTCACAGGCCACTGTGGCCTTGGTGTCCATTTCTTTTTTATATTCTGCATTCTGCATCCGACTAGCGATTTTTATTTAGCCTATGGCCTGATTAAGCTTAGCATTCACAACGCAAATTAATTTAGCCTATGTCTTTTACGCAGTGGAGAATGTGACAGCGCACTGCAAGAAAGAAAGTGCGTCCAAATTCACGCATTCTTTGCTGAACTAGCCTATACTCCGATAGCCTACTCTTCACACAGATATTACATGTATCACATAACACGACATATCTCATGTTATAAATCAAGAAATCATTTCAGAAATGATGTTTTGTGCATATGGGTTAGGCTACAATAAATTGCCTAACAGACAGCAGGCTAATTTCGAGGTATCACTATACCTATTAAATAAATGTGAGCTTTTTCTCAGCTTTTAAACGATGTTGGCCGCAATTTGTTGTGGTAAACGGTTCGCGAGAAAAGTAACTTTAATTTATCATGTTACATTCTGCGCCCATCTCCCTACCCAATCATCTCGGTGGAATACTTCACGAATTTTTCCCGAACACATGACAAACCATATATTAGAAGAAACAGCAGACCTTACCGAATACAAAGGTGTAAAGCATTCCCCTGTACAGTTATAGCCATTCCAGAGTAATCCGGTTTTACATTTGCAGCAATGTCTAAATGTATGTCTCCAACTTTGGGCTTCAGGTTTCACAGTGTGTTTAAATTGTCCAATACATGATTTTATAACAGGCCAAATACAAAATAAATGTTACAAATATCGCCTAGATATCTGTAAATATTAAAATAAGCTGACTAAGAGTTTGTCAAAGTAGCCTTAATGATCACAAAATGCTAATGTAGACTATTTGAGTTTCTTAAAGCTGAACTGTGCTTTAATTGTTCAATACATGATTTCATAACAGGTCACATAGAAAATAAATGTTAAATATAGCCTAGATATCTGTAAATATTAAAATCAGGGCTATGATTAACAGTTAATGTAATATGTCATGTTTACTATTACGGTTACGGATACGGGTTTTAAGGTGAAAAGTAAGGCATTTGTAGGTGAAACTGGGCGGTGGTGGTGGGGGGGGGGGCTACGTGGACCAGTAGGTTAATTGTTGAGGAGGCCCATAGTTTGAGAAAAGCTGCAGATAATAGACAGAGAAAGCATAATGCTCTGAAAACAGTAGCCAAGGGCCTTTCTGCAGAAACAACAGTGCCTTGGTGCGCGCACCCCTGCTTTCACTTATTGACTCCCCTGCATTTCTGCATTGTGACAAAAACTGTCAGTCAGACAGTGAATTTTGGTTTACTAAATTAGCATAATGCGGTAACAATTATCATTTCAATTCTACCTGAAATCTGCTCACTGCAGACGTTATAATGCAGACCCAAGCAGCAGCACAGCCTTGAAAGACGCACACTTTGAATTTGATCAGAGCGGCTCTGGTTCTTCACTGGCTAACTTGATGTGATTGGCTGGATGACCGTTCAATCAAATCAACAGACCTATTTGTGTCTCTCTGTGTATGCGTTATGGTAGATACGGTTCCAACTCTTTACGGGAGCGTTTATTTCCATATTTTACTTTCATTTTAATCTGACAAAAAGTGTGGAGGATAGAATCGTGTTCCAGCAAAACTGTGTACGTTATAACACCCACATCCCCCACGTTTGTTACGCGCCGGGCCTCCCTTCGTAGTACAGGCCCCAAGACATCTACAGCAAACTGAAACCCACAAGCTTCATGTTCCTCTACATTACATTACATTACATTACATTTGGCTGACGCTTTTTAACCAAAGCGACTAACAACATGGTAAACAGTAAGTTTTAGAACAATTCTCACAATTTTAGGACAGTTTAAAAAAAAAACATTAGAGTACAGTAAGAATAAGTGCGTCGGTGAGTGCTGTTTTTAACATTTACTTGTCAGTTTAAAACGGCTGGTGAGTGCTAGGATCAGTAAGACTTGTTGTAAGTGTTGCTATGAGAGTAGATGTTCTCTAAAGAGCTGGGTCTTCAGGAGTTTTTTGAAAGTGGAAAAGGATGTCCCTGCCCTTGTAGGAACTGGCAGTGTGTTCCACCAACGAGGAACAACAGATGAGAAAAGTTTGGATTGGTTTGAGCGCACCGGTGGTAGAGCTAGACGTCGTTCGTCAGAGGAGCGCAGCGGTCTGGAGGTAGTGTAAGTCTGTATGAGGGCATTCAAGTAGGTGGGAGCAGAACCGGAGACTACTTTGTAGGCAAGCGTTAGAGACTTGAATTTGATGCGGGCCGCCATAGGTAGCCAGTGTAGCTGGATGAGCAGCGGGGTAACATGTGCCCTTTTGGGTTGGTTGTAGACCAGGCGCGCCGCCGCGTTCTGGATCATCTGAAGTGGTTTCACTGCGCAGGCTGGGAGACCTGTCAGGAGGGCATTGCAGTAGTCGAGTCGTGAGATGACTATTGCCTGAACCAGAAGTTGGGTAGCATCTTGAGTCAAGTAAGTCCTGATTTTCCGTATGTTGTAGAGTGCAAAACGGCATGACCGGGCGACTGAGGCAACATGATCCGAGAAGTTTAGTTGGTTGTCAAGAACAACTCCTAGATTTCTTGCAGTCCTGGTCGGTGAAACAGACAGGGAGTCAAATTTGATGTTGATGTCGTGGTGTATGGTAGGTTTAGCTGGGATGACCAGCAGTTCAGTCTTTGAGAGGTTCAGCTGGAGGTGGTGTGCCTTCATCCATGTAGCTATGTCTGAAAGGCAATCCGAGATCCGTGCTGAAACCAGGGGGTCGTCAGGTGGAAAGGACAGATAGAGCTGTGTGTCGTCTGCATAGCAGTGGTATGAGAAGCCGTGCGAGCGGATAATCTGTCCCAAGGAGGTGGTGTAGATAGCAAAGAGGAGGGGGCCCAGCACTGAGCCCTGGGGGACCCCTGTGGTGAGATGGTGAGGTGCGGATAGCTGACCAAGCCATGATACGTTAAACGAGCGTCCTGTGAGGTAGGATTCAAACCAGGAGAGAGCAGAACCGGAGCTACAGAGCTCCTCTAGAGCTACAGTGTTGAAAAGTTGAGTGTTTACTTCCAGAACACCCTCGTCTAGCTTCAATATGATTCAAAACATCAAAATAATTGAATAATTATTTCAGTGAGCACACCATATTGTGATATTACAATTTAACTCACCTCTCTCCCTCCATTTTCACACACAACGATAACAAAACACAGAGGAGTGGGAGACTGAGCAGGGTGAGGGGGAGGAGACAAGGCGCTCTTACAGCAGCTTCAGAGGAAGGGATAGCACCATAATACCTCCATGGAAAATCTAGTCACACATGAGGGTTATGCCTACACATGCACTTAGTTCTTTAAGCGCTTCTTATGCGTTATGGTTTGTATAATATTGTTTTATTTCCATTAGGCTGTTGATTAATTTGACATTATTGTTTATTATTGATATTCTCGTTAATGTAGTCTTACCATGTTATTGTTTTTATATTATGGACATTATTGTTTATTATTGCTTTTTCCCCTCACTTTCCTTGTTTATTTTATTAGGCTATTGATTGAATTGACATTGTTGTTTATTATTGCTATTCTCCTTCTTATAGTTTGACCAACATCCCTGTTAAATTTTAAATAACTTATTATATTGTTTTTGTATTTGTATGTGGCTTTGGACGCTTTGGAGCGTCTGCCAAATCCCATAACCATAACCCAACCACAACCACCCATCTACAATAGGCATATGCTGACATCTAGTGGTTCCTGAAATTACCATGACCAAGAGGCTTCTGTAGCCCATGCTCTTGCCATTCTTACAGACGAGACGAGACCCCTTGTGCCAAATTAATTGGGGAATTGTTTGAAAGTTTTTTTTTTTTATTAAGCTTTTTTTGTTAGTAGGCTAAACCAACTGTATAAGTATAAGTATGTATACTCTTTTGATCCCGTGTGGGAAATTTGGTCTCTGCATTTATCCCAATCCGTGAATTAGAAACACACTCAGCACACAGTGAACATACAGTGAGTGAGGTGAAGCACACACTAATCCCGGCGCAGTGAGCTGCCTGCAGCAATAGCGGCGCTCGGGGAGCAGTGAGGGGCTAGGTGCCTTGCTCAAGGGCACTTCTGGTCGGGGTTCGAACCGGCAACCCCCTACAACAACCCCCTACTACTACTACCGGCTGCCCCCTACAACTGATGCAGGCAACAATTGACATCATGTCCAATGACCTCCAAATTAATCCAGCGGTAGGCTTCTATCTTTCATTTTCTTTTGGGGAAAAGATGTATGCCTAAACTGGTCTGTTCCTCAACATAAAAAGGGCAAAAACTTACTCAAGAAGACAAGAATCCCAAATGATTATTAAAGACATTACTCTTCCAGAATTCACTGACTTTCTTTTTTTTTTTATTATTGGGATTTTCAAAAGGTTATACAGCACAGTATACATGTACAATTTGTGTAGTTGTAATAAGATCAACATAGCATAGACATAACATAACATATACAATAAAAGTAAGGCTAACATAATGGCCACCCCCACCCCCCTCTCCCAAAGAAAAGGACAATAAAATACAAATAAATAAATAAATAAAAGAGGACAAGACAGAACAAGACTAGGCAAGAAGCACATAGAATGAGAGTTACTACAGAGCTGAAATTTAGCAGTAGGCATAGAAATGTAGGCATTGAGCAGTAGGCATGCATAGAAATATTTTACATTGCAGGTAGCTGGATTTTATCCCTGACATGAGTGATAAATGGGTTCCATAAATCAAAGAATCTCTTCACAGAACCTCTTAATGAGTGTTTTATTTTTTCTAGTTTAAGAAAATACAGCACATCTTTAATCCAGTGTGTAAATGTGGGAGGGTGGGGATCTTTCCACTTGAGTAAGATTAGACGTCTGGCAATAAAAGTCACAAAAGCAATGCAATCTGACTTTGTTTTTGACAATTTAAGATGATCTGGGGAGGCACCAAAAATGGCCATGAGTGGGCAAGGACTGATGGTTGTCTCCACACCTATGCATTCTGAAAGAGTTTCAAAAATCAAAGACCAGAAGTTGTTAAGTTTGCTGCAAGCCCAGAACATGTGGGCATGAGTAGCAGGGGATGAATTACATCGACTGCAGATAGGACTAATGTCTGGGAAGTGTCTTGAAAGTTTTAGGTTGGTCCAGTGTGAGCAGTGTAGAATTTTACATTGCATTAGGCTACGCCTTGCACATATTGATGAACCATGTACCCTTTGCAGGATAGAGAGCCACATATCGTCAGTAATGCTTTCACTTAAGTCAAATTCCCAATCGGCTTTTAAAGAGGGTAGTAGTGAGTGGCGCTCCTGTGTGAACTTGTTATATAGTATGGAAATTATCCCCCTAAATGATTCAGGACGCTCTACAAGTACCTCAAATTGGTTGCATGGTGGCAGTGCTGGAAACACTGGTAGCGTTTTACGCAGAAAGTCCCTGACCTGAAGGTAGGGAAAGAAGTTGCTTTTGGGGAGGTCAAATTGGCTACAGAGCTGGTCAAATGAGGAAAAAACACTGTCCAAGTAGAGGTCATGGAAATCTTTAATACCTGATCTCTGCCAATTCAAAAATGACATGTCTAATAAGGAAGGTGTGAAAACATGGTTTGAATGGATAGGAGCTTTTAAAGAAAAGATTGTCCATCCAAAATGACGACGCATCTGTGTCCAGATCTTTAAGGTTGATCTCACAATCTTATTTTTGGCAAAAGCCGTTGGGGACTCAGAGGTGGAAGAATAGACCAATGCTGGTACAGAGGAGGGTAGGCAAGATAAAGATTCTAAAACGCACCATGATGGTGTATCGGCACCTGGATCTTCATACAGCCAATGTACAATTGGACGTATATTAGAAGCCCAATAATATGCTAGAAAATCTGGAGCTGCCATACCACCAAGACATTTTGGATGTTGTAAGATACTTCTAGCTATGCGGGGAGCTTTATTATTCCACACAAAAGATGTAATGACAGAATTTAGTTTGTGAAAAAATTATTTGGCATCGAATACAGGGATGCATTGAAATAAATAGGTGAATTTGGGGAGAATGTTCATTCGAATGGAATTAATACGGCCTGCAACAGAGAGTGGGAGGGGCCCCCAGTGCTTAAGGTTTAGTTCAGTCTGTTTGAGTAGAGGTAAAAAATTTGCAGAGAAGAGGTTGGAGAATTTATCCACAACATTGACACCTAGATATGTAAATTTATTTGAAACCTTGAAAGGCAGGAAACTAACTGTGTATTGATGGGCTGCCACATTAATTGGAAACAACTTGCTTTTCTGTAAATTGAGTTTATAGCCTGAGAGATGATGAAATTTATCTAAAATACAAAGCACGTGTGGGAGAGATTGAGCTGGGTCTGAAATGTATAAAAGCAGGTCGTCTGCATACAATAAAACTTTCTGTTCCTGACCCTCTCTCATAATACCTTTTATTAGTGGAGTGTGTCTCAGAGCAAGAGATAACGGCTCAATGGCCAAAGCAAAGAGCAAGGGTGACAGTGGACAGCCATGTTTTGTACCACGGCCTATTTGAAAATATTCTGAGAAAGTATTATTGGTACGTACTGAAGAGAGTGGAGTAACCCAAGAAATAAACTTCTTGCCAAAACCAAACCTTTCAAGGGTATAAAAGAGGTAGCCCCATTCAACCCTATCGAAAGCCTTTTCGGCATCTAAGGACACTACAACCTCTGGAATGGCGGAGTCAGATGGGTGGTATATGATGTTGAATAAACGCCTCACATTAAAAAATGAAAACCTGTTCCTGATGAAGCCTGTTTGATCAGCTGATATAATGTCAGGTAAGATTTTTTCCAGACGACGGGCAAGGACTTTTGCCAAAATCTTTTCATCCACGTTTAAAAGAGAAATAGGGCGATAGGAACCACAGCAGTGAGGGTCTTTGTTTTTCTTCAGAAGTAGTGAAATTTGGGCAGAACGTAAAGTTTTGGGAAGAATGCCTGAAGCAAGAGATTCAGTGAACATGTTTAGTAGCAAAGGAGTGAGCTTCGCAGAAAATTTCTTGAAGAACTCAGCAGAAAAACCATCAGGCCCAGGACTCTTCCCACTTTGCATAGCCATAATAGCTTCCCCCACCTCTTCTGCAGTAATTGGTCTATCAAGATTTTCAGCTGTGTCCTTTAATAGTTTTGGTATGGAAAGATTACCAAAGAAATTTAACAGGTCATCAGCGGTAGGTTGCTGTTCTGAAGTATAGAGTGATATGTAGAAATTCCTGAAAGCGTTATTAATTTCTTGGGGGTCCCTAGTGAGGCCACTGCTTGTATTGATTTCTGTGATAACTTCTCTTTATACAAAGCAGGGGAGGGAGATTGAACATATTGAGTTCCTTAATTCTGAATGCGGTGCATGAGATTGGTGAGAGTAAAAGATCTCAGCTGCTTATCATATGCCACACGTGATATTAGTTGGCCTCTCATGTAGGCTTTAAATGCCTCCCATAATGTGCTATGGTTTGTTCCACCAGTTGCATTTGTGTCAATAAAGAAATCAATTTGTTGAGATATATATTCAACAAAGTCAGAGTCAGATAGGAGAGATGTATTAAATCTCCAAGGTGGACGAGATGTGGATTTGTGGACAAAGTTAATGGCCATTAAGAGGGGTGAATGGTCTGAGATAAGTCTAGCATGGTAGTTGCATCTTTGAATAAGTGTAAATAGTTTATTGTCAACAAGAAAATAGTCTATACGTGTATATATGTGATGAACAGGAGAAAAAAAAAAAAGAATAACCCTGAGCATTGGGGTTCAGGCGTCGCCATATATCTGCCAGACCGTAATTATTGAGGTGCCTATTTAGGCCTATAACTTTTGCAGATTTTGACATAGAATATTTTTTCCTAGCAGACGTATCCAAACATTCTTACAAATATTACAAATATTTGGCTAACAGACATCTGCTCTGTTCTGTCTTGTACGTGACAAAGTCTCCTGGTTCAGTTTCATAGAAACGAGGGTGTTAATTTTGCAGTAACTACAATATCCAACCAAGTATAGGCCTACAAAGGCATCGCGTTGATGTTTCTCCACTTGGTCTCTTCACGTATCTGGCCGCTAATCCATGTAGCTGCTAGTGAAAAGGGATAACATTAGGCTACCCATTCAAAAGGAGGCCTACAGTTGTTTTATAAATAGGATCGCTATGACCGTGATGTAGAGCGCAAGAAAATAATAGCAGTCCTTCATGTATCAGGTCAAAATTGCTCATGATTTGCAAGTAGCAACTTACTAATGAGGTAGCTATTGCTTGCCATAATGGTAATGAAAACTATATTACTAGTAGCCTAGTAAAATATTCAAATATTTAGTGTTAACCTTACTCAGCTTTCAACACACACAAAGTCAGACCTCAGCACCTTTTTTAATGTAAGCCCCCCCCCCCTCCCAAAAAAAATCCTGATTGTGCCCCCCAAGAATTTTGGCTTGCATGACGCCCCTGCTTCTAGATCCTCTGGAATGCCCACAAGTCTGATGTTATTTCTCCGGGACCTATTCTCCAGGTCTTCGCACTTATACTGTATGTAACTCCTTGACTTGGCTTTGGAGCGTCGTAACCGTGGTCTCGAGAGCAGACATAGTGTTGCTAGAAGTGGTGGCTGCGGATTCCAAATCTTTTGACGGCTGTCTTGCTCCTCTGTTATTCTCTGTAGGCTGGTTACAGAGGAGGTCAATTCCTCTCTCACGACAGCAATGTCAGCCTGTACTCCGCCAACGGCCAGATCTATTTTCGAGCAAATGTCAACTTTCAGCGAGTCCAGCGCTTTGGTTAGCATGCTGGCTGTTAGCCCATCATCAACACTGTCAGTTGATTCCTCCGGGGAGTTAGCAGTAGCACCACGACCTCCTGTTTTTTTGGACGACGATTTAGCAGTCGATGGCTTCATAGTTTTTATTTCAGAATCGGTCATTAAAAGTCCAAGTACTTTAGATAACGAAATATATCGATGTATGAGGTTAAGTCAGAATAATCTGTTTATTATCGAAATGAGAAAAGTTACCTCACGGAGCTTACCGAAAGACCACCTAGGCCTACATTACTCAAACGCAACATCGGCCCCCATTCACTGACTTTCTTTGGTAAATTTCCCGATTGACACTATGCACTGCAGTGGTGGTTAACAATTGCGCGTGTTCTGCTGTTCTTAGTTTTGTTTGTTTGTTTTATTGTGCGATGACGTCATAATCAAACATGACGTCACTATAATTGCTTATAAATAGGGGTCGAGGACGCAGTATCGGTACACAATCCTAAACACAACAATGCCACCACGACGACGAAGAGCTTCTCGCCCCGTTCGCAGGAGGCGCAGACCTAGGGTGAGTAGGCGCAAGAGGGCTGGCAGGAGGAGGCGTTAAGCTTCACCTGCCCCCTCTGTACCTTTCCCCCCAACCCCGAACGAGAGAATGACACATGGCTGAAAGGTCGGTGCTTAATCTTTCTTAATAAACAAAAAATGGGGTTTTAAACCAAATGTACTGTTGTTGGGATGTTTTTGTTATATAAAAATAGTGGCCTTTTTATGTTGACTAAGTTTGTCCTGAATTAATAAGGTTTTAATGGAGAAATAATTAATCAAGCCTGAGCAAATGTTTCTTAATGTTGCCTATAGCCTGTGTATGAAAAATAAAACGTAGGCTACTCAGTTGACAAAGACACACTAAAACACGATAAACCCATATGCCAAGAACCTGAATTAGACTGATCTATTTGTCATTTTCTCATCAACATGAAAATCAAATAAAACAACTGACATATTGGCTACTTGATATAGGTAAACACAGTGTCTAAATAGTTGGCAAATAGAATGTTTGTGTGGGCTAACAACGATTGTGCAGTTTATTTCTTGGTTTTATTTTTTAGGCTAGTTTTGTCAGAAAGAAATTGTAATGAACTGGCTATGTGCCACCTCAAGCTGTATACTGGTATAGCTAAGTCAGAATTAGAATAGCTGAAAGGCTGCACACAGTTTGAACAAGTCAAATTAAATACACGTTTACGTTAGAATGCATTATTTTTTCTTCTCACGGTGATACAATTATGGTGAAATGTATTTTTATGCCAGTACAACGCGCATGGGCTAAGCAATGTTGAGTTATAGGCTTGAGCGTCAACAAATCACAGACTACATATCCCGTCATTCCATCCACATGACAATCCCTAAATAGGTTTAAGTGCGCTTGAGAGAGGATAAGCTCAGAGAAAGTCGGAAAGACGGAGCGACAACGAGCCGTCATGCCTCTCAAAAGAGAAGGTGAGATCTTTTAGAATTCTATTTTCCGCTGTTTGATCAGTGATAGAGCTTGTTTTGTTGTTACTACAAAGTAGTTTTATTCAAACACGTGTCCCTCTGCCGTGATGGGACAGGGGAACGGGCGCTCACTAATGTAATTGGTCCAAGTGCTGTCACCACTCGTCATGTTTCTACGACTGCACTGTATGCGCGCTCTCTCTCTCTCTCTTACACACACACACACACACACACTGAAAGACTCCTTCGCCGTGGTATGTAGTGAGACTTCAGAGTGTGTGCTTTTACTTAAGTGTCAGCTAAGGCCGCTAACCTTAGCGCAGGGTACTTTGCAATTGCCACTGCCTAGCGTTTCGGCTCACCTTCTGTCCCCCAACCTACAGAACTGTCGTTCTTGTACCGCCAGTGTGCACAGTAGCCTACAGTGCAGCAGGTGTTTCAGTACGCACCACTGGCGTTGGTGACCGTGTCGCTGCGTGATTTCGGCTCCTGGCCTGTGACCACCGCCTGTCACCTCAAGCATGCGAGACCGAGCCAACCGTGTCGGACTGGATCGGAGCGTAATATCGTTGTTACCTCTTCGCCTACTGAGCGGAACACGTCTATCGAGCAACGGGATAGAGGAGAGGATTAGGCTCAAATACCTGCAATAAAAAAGATAATGAAAATAATCAACCAAATCAATCAAAAGAGCCTAAATCTAAACCTGTCCACTTGACAATCTCGCTGTAATTCATTTGGTCACTGGTGACAGCCGTGCTTGAATTGCTCTGAAGATTTCTTCGTCCACTGAGTGGACTCCACTGCAATACAGATTTTCCTCCCACTCACACTGATATTCTATTTGATAAACATCTTATGTCATCACATTTTCTGTGGCATGATCATCACAGAATGATCAATGCCTTAACATGCTTTGTCTGTAAATGAAAAATGAAGTAAAATATTCTCTATTTTCTACCCATTTTGTGTGTGTGTGTGTGTGTGTGTGTGTGTGTGTGTGTGTGTGTGTGTATGCAGATACGGAACGTGCCCTCCAGGCGATGGAGGCTTGCCAGTCGGTGGCTGATGAGGGTTTCAGAGGTAGAGCAGAGAAACTGCTGCATATCTTCCAGAGTGACCTATTCCAGGCCCTGCTGGGTAAGACACACACACACACACACACACACACACACACACACACACTATACAGTACCATTGCAGAAGATAATCCAAACAGGTGCACAAACATTAGATTAATGCAGGTAGAGGTACGCAATTCTGTCAGGTGTGAGATGCAACATACTCTACCAAGTCACCTGCAGATTATCCAGCAATGATTGAGAGTGATCCTCATTAGGTTTTGCAAGGGAAGGCTGTGCGATGTTATACTCTCTGCGTCAGAGTACGGACGAACAAAACTCCTCTGACGACAGACATGTGTAAGATGTGAATGTGAACAATCTCCTGTGTGATTCACACATGTGATGTGACTGACTACACACACACTGCACATACATGATGCTGCTCTAAAGGGTTCATTTGAACTGACCACAAGTCAGCCAGCTGTCTGTATGACAAGGGGAAGTGAGACTCATCTGACACATTTATGGCTTTCATCACAGAACACTAGTTCCTGTGCAAGGATTATGCCTGGTGCTAGACAAAAAGCTTTTTTTTTTCAATGGAGATTTGCAATGAAGGGTTTTTTTAGACTTGGCTTAATCCATGTATGGGAAAACCGGAGCTTGGCGTCTGTATTGACCATATATTAGCCCATGCTGTCGGTCTTTCTAAATTCACACAGCTGTCATTGTCCTGGTGTCCAATGACCACTTTACCTGGTATGACCAGTAACTTTTTGGCAGCTAAGTCAGCTAGAGGTCACTGGGACACTCAAATATAGGCTGACAAACACAGAGACAAGCACACACACACACACACACATGCACACACCACACACACCTTACACTAGGTGGGTAGTGGGGATGATACATTTATTGTATTTATCTGTATTGGTTTGATCATACATTTTTGACATGTGCTTTTTATCAGGCAACGTTGTTCAATGTTTTCATATCATCTGTAAATTCATTGGGATGGTGTACAGCTGAACACATCTGTCATCCCCACCAGCCAACCTAGGATGTGCTTAACGCAGCTCTGTGTGTCGTACTGGAACACACCGTTAAAATGAAAGAAAACCTTTCACACCACAACATTGCTCATTAAGAATTGACAAAAGATATTGACAAAAGACACGACCAGTTAGCATGTTCACAAGCTTCTAGCAGTGACAGTAAGCTCCTGGTTGGTGTTGGCAAGGTTTTGTATTACTCTGAAGAAGTGATCTTGCTTTCTTGAGACCAAAATCTTGCATAATGCTGCTTTGAAGAGGAAACATTATTATAATCAAAGATTCTAGAATCTTTGATTATAATAGCGTACTATCTATAGCAACAAATGCGCTTGATTTCTAAGGATTCTACGGTTGCTTGGTGACACCTCGTTTTCCTTTTATTAGCTAGTTTATTGACAGCTGCCAGAATTCAACTGGGGTTGTCAAATATGACAAATACACTTAATTGGAAAAGCTCAACCCTAGGTTTAATGCGGTCAATGCGCTGAATGGATGGCGCAAAGTCTGTGATACGTCCGGTCTGTACGGCCTTTCCTTGCTGCAGCCAAATGTAGTGTCTGTACGAATCTAGCGTACTGTCTGTGGGAAACTGAATGTGCAGTACGGTGCCAATCCCGTAGATGGGAGATACGCCCGCAGATACGCACGACTGTATGCAAGGGCATAGGTTTGGTCTGAGCTTTTGGTGGGGACACTACCCACTAACCCCCCCCCCCCCCCTCAACTCTTTCACCAGCCACTATAGATATATAAAATGATTAAAATGTGCTATTGTTTAACTACTATCCATGATTAAAATGTGCTACTGTCCAACTTGATCTAACTATACTGTGTAGCCTACATAATCTATAGCATACATAATCTATGTAGGCTATATTTAACATTTAACATTTATTTTCTATTTGGTCTGTTATGAAATCATGCATTGACCCATATAAGCACAGCTCAGTTTTAAGAAACTTACATACATGCATGCTTAGCATTTTGTGAAAAGAAAACATTGACAAACTCTTAACCGTGAGCTGCCTGTATATTCTCTGATTCTAATAATTACAGATATCTAGGCGATGTAAGCACAGCTCAGTTTTAAGAAATGCTTATAGCCGAAAGACCATGTTGAATTTTGCTACAATTTATTTCAAAACCGGATTACTCTGGAACAGCTCGGGAATGCATTACACCTTTGTGTTCGGTAAGGTCTGCTGTTTATTCTGATATAGGCCTATAGTTTGTCATGTGTTGCGTGAAGAGTGTGTAGGCCTACGATATTCCACCGAGACGAATGGATGTGGGGATGGCGCAGAGAATAATTATTAAATCTCTTGAAGTTATTTTTCTCGCGAACTGTTTATCACAGCAAATAGTGGCTAGCTAGCATCGTTTAAAAGCTGGGAAAAGGCTCTTTCATGTGACACATGATGAGTAGCCTACTTCTCGAGGAGTTCAACAGAGAAGAATGGGTGAATTTGGACGCACTTCATATGCCTTGTAGTGCGCCATGCTGCGCAGGAGACTGCGGCTCACTGGTAGTTATTATAGGTAACTTCAAATCAAAGCGATTTACCCTTATAGCCTGCACATTACAAGATCTGTACGAGATGATCCGCAGCACTGAAGTGAGAAATGATTTAACTCTTTGTGTAGCGCATGTGAGCACTTTTTTCCACATTTCAACCTGAATATTGGTGGGGACATTTCAGTCGTAATTTGACACTGGTGTGGACACGTCCTTCGGTCCCCACGCAAATCTACGCCCCTGACTGTATGACTGTACAGCATAGCCGCATGCAGCATGCACAGACATATACTCGTACAGTATACTCAACAGTAGAGGACGCAGGGAACCAAAAACAAAAATGTAAATTCTATTATGTAGGCTACATATGTGCATATGGCAAGCAGTATTAGAGCAAAGCAAGACAAATCAGATCAGATAAGAAATTCATATAGCAGTTTTTAGAAATGACATAATGTTACAGAACTAACATACAGGCATTCATTCACACACAAAAAGAAGAACCAACATGAACCAGCAAGCCACTGAAACTACAAGAGTTAGACAATAACAAGGTCCACTTCCCCCCTTGTGTGAGCCACATGAGACGCACCATGTGCAGTTGGTTATCATGGATAAAACTACTTTGTGTTTCTACTCATTTTGATAGCAATGAATTAAAATGAAACTTAGAAGAGTTAGACAATAGCAAGGTCAGTGCCTGGACACAGTGAGGTGTGCAAGGCCTTTAGCGTAGTGCACCCTCAGTGTCCAGTATATTTGCTGAATAGATACAAGGCAGAAACTCAGTCTCTGACAATGAAGGATAGTAACAGATGGAAGTCATGCTGGAGGACATCTCGTGTGTGTGTGTGTGTGTGTGTGTGTGTGTGTGTGTGTGTGTGTGTGTGTGTGTCTGTGTCTGTGTGTGTGTGTGTGTGTGTGTGTGTAGTTGTGTGTGTATGTATGTGTGTGTGTGTGTGTGTGTGTGTATGTATGTACGTGTGTGTCTGTGTGTGTGTGTGTGTGTGTGTGTGTGTGTGTGTGTGTGTGTGTGTGTGTGTGTGTGGAGTGTGTGAGTGAGAGAATGAAAGTGAATGAGTATGTGGGTGGAAAAGAGTTCTTGCATGATTTGTACACGTACTCTGATGCTAGTTGAGGCAATGTT